>NC_056749.1:3731191-3793691 GCF_019279795.1 Protopterus annectens
GGGCATCTGTGAACTCCCCCTGTGACAATGTGAGGTATTGCCAGCTGTGCCAGGTGAAGTAGGGCAGTGGATGTATAACATATACCAGCACAACTAGCTGGAATTTGTAAAGAATTATATGTTATTTGAATATCAAACTGATTTGTACAGATGCCTGTGTTGAAAATGAATTTGTAAAGTTGCTTGTGCTAAAATGTACCAACAGTAGGTCCTGATTGTATTGTAACTGAATTATATATATATATATATATATATATATATATATATATATATATATATATATATATATATGTGTGTGTGTGTGTGTGTGTGTGTGTGCGTGTGCTGTGTGCATTTTATATATATATATATATATATATATATATATATATATATATATATTTTTTTTTTTTTTTTTTAACAGAGGATACTGGAAGAGAAGAGGTTAAGCTCAACTCCAGATAACTTTGAAAAATGTTGACAAATTAAATTACTGGGCCTAGGCCTCACAGTTTTGAATGATTCTAGAGATGCAATGTCTGTAAGAAACATAGTTTGTTAGTCTCTGAAGGAGGAGTAGAAGTTTGTAATTGTTTTATGACTTCCAGAAGCTGCACTAGATCTGAGCAATGGTCTTGTGTGTGTATTATTGACATGTAGGTGCAAATTCCTAGCAGTTTCTAGCAATGGGGGGGGGGGGGTGGTGGAGGGAGATGCATGGGAACCAGAAGTTAGATAACCAGATGTTATGTGATGTCATTCTGTACAGAAATAATGTTTTAATGTTAGCTGAGACTGATGTCTTAGAGCAGTCTGTTTCTTGGAACCTGACATAGAAGGATGTCATCTTGCCTTGCTCTATTAAGTAAGTAGAACAGTAATTCTCTTTATTAGTCAGGACAATATAGTGAGAATAGTTAAGTACTGTTTTTCTGTAACTGTGTGAATCTTTCCAGTTGTGTTATTTTTTAATATTTCATGTGATTATAATTCTGGTGTTTACTGTAAGTAGATATTTTGTATTTTCATGTTCTTTTATTATTTATTATTAAATATATTTAAACTTTTCACTGTGGCTGGTCCTTTGGAGAATATTTTAAGCATTGAGAGTACTTATATTTGTTGTTGTCACTGTAGCCACTCCTGAAGCCTGGCTGTTTGGTCAACGTTACCATTTGTATTTATATTAATTTCACTCAGTATATTTGGGTACCCTTGCAAGAGCCTTAGGTAGCTGGCTTTGGACTGCCTACTGGTAGTGGTAATGAATAAACATTCCTCTCCAGTGTCAGTGGTGAGGATTCAGGCTCCTTGATTACTGGCCCAGAGAGGAGATGCCACATATTGGTGAACATGGTGAACAGTGGTGTGGATGATAATTGAACTTCTATAGCCTGTAGGCAGATGTCACTAAAGGTGCGTCCTCTCAGCAGCCACAAGGTAAACAAAGAGGGTTTAATTTCACATTAGTTTTATTTATTTGTTTATTTTTTGTTAGTTTAGTTTAGTCAGGGAAAGCAGGCAAAGATGTCAGCAGAGGATTATGGCAAGCTGAGAAAGAACCAATTCGCCAAGGTGTGTAAAGCCAAACAACTGGTATATGCTAATCCGACTAAAGAGGAAATGATTTCAGCCTTGGCCACAGCTCAAACCAGCAACCAGGAGGATAACTGCTCAGAACAGTTTACCTTTTCGTCAGAGGACTTAAAAACCTGTCTGGAGTTAGAGACTTGAACTGGAGACCAAACTTTGGAATTAGAATCAGCAGACAGACTGTGGCATTTGGAGGCTGAAAGAAATGAGAAGCAGCATCAACATGAGAGGGAGATGCTGACCCTTCACCAGGGTCATGAAAAGGAGAAGCAGCATCAACATGAGAGGGACAGGCTGACCCTTCACCAGGTCATGAAAAGGAGAAGCAGCATCAACATGAGAGGACATACTGACTCTTCCCCAGGGTCATGAAAAGGAGAAGCAGCATCAACATGAGAGGGACATGCTGACCCTTCGCCAGGGTCATGAAAAGGAAAGGCAGCATCAACATGAGAGACACATGCTGACCCCTTCACCAGGGTCATGAAAAGGAGAAGCAGCATCAACATGAGAGACACATGCTGACCCTTCACCAGGGTCATGAAAAGGAGAAGCAGCATCAACATGAGAGGGAGATGCTGACCCTTCCCCATGGTCATGAAAAGGAGAAGCAGCATCAACATGAGAGGGACATGCTGACCCTTCACCAGGGTCATGAAAAGGAGAAGCAGCATCAACATGAGAGACACATGCTGACCCTTCACCAGGGTCATGAAAAGGAGAAGCAGCATGAACATGAGAGGGAGATGCTGACCCTTCACCAGGGTCATAAAAAGGAGAAGCAGCATCAACATGAGAGGGAGATGCTGACCCTTCATCAGGGTCATGAAAAGGAGAAGCAGCATCAACATGAGAGGGACATGCTGACCCTTCACCAGAGTCATGAAAAGGAGAAGCAGCATCAACACAAGAGGGGTATGCTGACCCTTCCCCAGGGTCATGAAAAGGAGAAGCAGCATCAACATTAGAGGGAGATGCTGACTCTTCACCAGGGTCATGAAAAGGGGAAGCAGCATCAGCATGAGAGGGAGATGCTGACCCTTCACCAGGGTCATGAAAAGTAGAAGCAGCATCAACATGAGAGGGAGATGCTGACCCTTCATCAGGGTCATGACAAAAAGAAGCAGCATCAACATGAGAGGAACATGCTGATCCTTCACAGGGTCATAAAAAGGAGAAGCAGCATCAACATGAGAGGGACATGCTGACCCTGCACCAGGGTCATGAAAAGGAGAAGCAGCATCAACATGATCGGGAAATGTTGACCCTTCACCAGGGTCATGAAAAGGAGAAGCAGCATCAACATGAGAGGGAGATGCTGACCCTTCACCAGGGTCATGAAAAGGAGAAGCACCATCAACATGAGAGGGACATGCTGACCCTTCACCCGGGTCATGAAAAGGAGAAGCAGCATCAACATGAGAGGGACATGCTGACCCTTCACCAGGGTCATGAAAAGAAGAAGCAGCATCAACATGAGAGAGACATGATGACCCTTCACCAGAGTCATGAAAAGGAGAAGCAGCATTAAGATGAGAGGGACATGCTGACCCTTCACCAGGGTCATGAAAAGGAGAAGCAGCATCAACATGAGAGGGACATGCTGACCCTTCACCAGGGTCATGAAAAGGAAAAGCAGCATCAACATGACAGGGAGATGCTGACTTTTCACCAGGGTCATGAAAAGGAGAAGCAGCATCAACATGAGAGGGAGATGCTGACCCTTCACCAGGGACACGAAAAAGAGAAGCAGCATCAACATGAGAGATACATGCTGACCCTTCACAGGGTCATGAAAAGGAGAAGCAGCATCAACATGAGGGGGAGATGCTGACCCTTCACCAGGGTCATGAAAAGGAGAAGCAGCATCAACACGAGAGGGGTATGCTGACCCATCCCCAGGGTCATGAAAAGGAGAAGCAGCATCAACTTGAGAGGGACATGCTGACCCTTCACCAGGGTCATGAAAAGGAGAAGCAGCATCAACATGAGAGGGACATGCTGACCCTTCATCAGGGTCATGAAAAGGAGAAGCAGCATCAACATGAGAGAGAGATGCTGACCCTTCATCAGGGTCATGAAAAGGAGAAGCAGCATCAACATTAGAGGGAGATGCTGACCCTTCACCAGGGTCATGAAAAGGAGAAGCAGCATCAACATGACAGGGAGATGCTGACTCTTCACCAGGGTCATGAAAAGGAGAAGCAGCATCAACATGAGAGAGACATGATGACCCTTCACCAGAGTCATGAAAAGGAGAAGCAGCATTAAGATGAGAGGGACATGCTGACCCTTCACCAGGGTCATGAAAAGGAGAAGCAGCATCAACATGAGAGGGACATGCTGACCCTTCACCAGGGTCATGAAAAGGAGAAGCAGCATCAACATGAGAGGGAGATGCTGACTCTTCACCAGGGTCATGAAAAGGAGAAGCAGCATCAACATGAGAGGGACATGCTGACCCTTCGTCAGGGTCATGAAAAGGAGAAACAGCATCAACATGAGTGGGACATGCTGACCCTTCACCAGGGTCATGAAAAGGAGAATCAGCATCAACATGAGAGGGAGATGCTGACTCTTCACCAGGGTCATGAAAAGGAGAAGCAGCATCAACATGAGAGGGACATGCTGACCCTTCATCAGGGTCATGAAAAGGAGAAGCAGCATCAACATGAGAGGGACATGCTGACCCTTTGTCAGGGTCATGAAAAGGAGAAGCAGCATCAACATAAGAGGGAGATGCTGACCCTTCATCAGGGTCATGAAAAGGAGAAGCAGCATCAACATGAGAAGGAGATGCTGACCCTTCACCAGGGTCATGAAAAGGAAAAGCAGCATCAACATGAGAGGGAGATGCTGACTCTTCACCAGGGTTATGAAAAGGAAAAGCAGCATCAACATGAGAGGGACATGCTGACCCTTTGTCAGGGTCATGAAAAGGAGAAGCAGCATCAACATAAGAGGGAGATGCTGACCCTTCATCAGGGTCATGAAAAGGAGAAGCAGCAACAACATGAGAAGGAGATGCTGACCCTTCACCAGGGTCATGAAAAGGAAAAGCAGCATCAACATGAGAGGGAGATGCTGACCCTTCACCAGGGTCATGAAAAGGAGAAGCAGCATCAACATGAGAGGGAGACGCTGACTCTTCACCAGGGTCATGAAAAGGGGAAGCAGCATCAGCATGAGAGGGAGATGTGGACCCTTCACCAGGGTCATGAAAAAGAGAAGCAGCATCAACATGAGAGGGAGACGCTGACTCTTCACCAGGGTCATGAAAAGGAGAAGCAGCATCAACATGAGAGGGAGACGCTGACCCTTCACTAGGGTCATGAAAAGGAGAAACAGCATCAACATCAGAGGGACATGCTGACACTTCACCAGGGTCATGAAAAGGAGAAACAGCATCAACATGAGAGAGACATGCTGACTCTTCACCAGGGTCATGAAAAGGAGAAGCAGCACCAACATGAGAGGGACATGCTGACCCTTCACCAGGGTCATGAAAAGGAGAATCAGCATCAACATGAGAGGGAGATGCTGACCCTTCACCAGGGTCATGAAAAGGAGAAACAGCATCAACATGAGAGAGACATGCTGACCCTTCAACAGGGTCATGAAAAGGAGAAGCAGCATCAACATGAGAGGGACATGCTGACCCTTCACCAGGGTCATGAAAAGGAGAAGTAGCATCAACATGAGAGGGAGATGGTGACCCTTCACCAGGGTCATAAAAAGGAGAAGCAACATCAACATGAGAGGGACATGCTGACCCTTCACCAGGGTCATGAAAAGGAGAAGCAGCATCAACATGCGAGGGAGATGCTGACCCTTCACCAGGGTCATGAAAAGGAGAAACAGCATCAACATCAGAGAGACATGCTGACTCTTCACCAGGGTCATGAAAAGGAGAAGCGGCATCAACATGAGAGGGACATGCTGACCCTTCACCAGGGTCGTGAAAAGGAGAAACAGCATCAACATGAGAGAGACATGCTGACCCTTCAACAGGGTCATGAAAAGGAGAAGCAGCATCAACATGAGAGGGACATGCTGACCCTTCACCAGGGTCGTGAAAAGGAGAAACAGCATCAACATGAGATGGACATGCTGACCCTTCACCAGGGTCGTGAAAAGGAAAAACAGCATCAACATGAGAGGGACATGCTGACCCTTCACCAGGGTCATGAAAAGGAGAAGCAGCATCAACATGAGAGGGAGATGGTGACCCTTCACCAGGGTCATGAAAAGGAGAAGTGGCATCGACATGAGAGGGACATGCTGACCCTTCACCATGGTCATGAAAAGGAGAAGCAGCATTAACATGAGAGGGATATGCTGACACTTTACCAGGGTCATGAAAAGGAGAAGCGGCATCAACATGAGAGGGACATGCTGACCCTTCACCAGGGTCATGAAAAGGAGAAGCAACATCAACATCAGAAGGAGATGCTGACCCTTCACCAGGGTCATGAAAAGGAGAAGCAGCATCAACATGAGAGGGACATGCTGACCCTTCACCATGGTCATGATAATCAGAAGCAGCATCAACATGAGATGGACATGCTGACCCTTCACCCGGGTCATGAAAAGGAGAAGCAGCATCCACATGAGAGGGAGATGCTGACCCTTCATCAGGGTCATGAAAAGGAGAAGCAGCATCAACATGAGTGGTCAATGCTGACCCTTCACCAGGGTCATGAAAATGAGAAGCAGTATCGACATGAGAAGGAGATGCTGACCCTTTGTTAGGGTCATGGAGGTAATGGGGACCCTTCCCCATGGTCATGGAGGTAATGGGAACCCTTCCCCAGGGTCATGGAGGTAATGGGAACCCTTCCCCAGGGTGGAGGTAATTGGGACCATTCCCCAGGGTCATGAAGCTAATGGGGCCCTTCCCCAGGGTCATGGAGGTAACGGGGACCCTTCTCCAGGGTCATGAAGGTAATGGGGCCCTTCCCCAGGGTCATGGAGGTAATGGGAACCCTTCTCCAGGGTGGAGGTAATTGGGACCCTTCCCCAGGGTCATGAAGCTAATGGGGCCCTTCCGCAGGGTCATGGAGGTAATGGGAACCCTTCTCCAGGGTCATGGAGGTAATGTGGCCCCTTCCCCAGGGTCATGGAGGTAATGGGGACCCTTCCCCAGGGTCATGAAGGTAATGGGGCCCCTTCCCCAAGGTCATGGAGGTAATGGGGACCCTTCCCCAGGGTCATGAGTGTAATGGGGACCCTTCCCCAAGGTCATGGAGGTAATGGGGACCCTTCCCCATGGTCATAGAGGTAATGGGAACCCTTCCCCAGGGTCATGGAGGTAATGGGACCCTTCCCCAGGGTCAATGAGGTAATGGGAACCCTTCCCCATGGTCATGCAGGTAATGGGAACCCTTCCCCAGGGTCTTGAGGTAATGGGGACCCTTTCCCCGGGTCATGAAGGTAATGGGGACCCTTCCCCAGGGTCATGAAGGTAATAGGGACCATTCCCCAAGGTCATGGAGGTAATGGGGACCCTTCCCCAGGGCCATGGAGGTAATGGAGACCCTTCCCCAGGGATAGGGAGGTAATGGGAACCCTTCACCAGGGTCATGGAGGTAATGGGAAAGGGAATAACCAAACCAGAAACAATAAAGATCAGTAAATTCTACCACAATTTACAGAGGGTGAACATTTTCATAGTTTTATTCATATATTTGAAAGAGTATGTAAACAGTATAATGTTGACCAAGAGCTCTTGGTATGGTTCCTGACTCCCTTCCTCCATGGTAAAGCTGTAACTGCTGTTTCTAAATTGCCTGATATTGATTGTTTAAACTATAAAAAAGTAAATAAATGTTTACTTGAATGTTTTAAGTTAACACCTGAAGCTTACAGAAAATAGTTTCATGAGCATAGACTCAAGGCAGCTGAAAGTGTGTGTGATTATATTGCTGAGTTAAGCACTTATTTCATAGGTGGGTAAGTGGGTGTCAGGCACCACTTTTGAAGGGCTGGCAGACCTTTTGGCGAGGGTACAAGCCCTTAGCACTTTGCCTGAGGAGATGAGAATCTGGTTTGCATACCAGGTGTGTAAGTCAGCAGATGAGCTAGGGAAAAAGATGGATCTGTGCTTAGCAAGCAGTCATCACTGCACAGGAAAGGGATACCCAGTGCTCCACATGGATATAAGGTAACCCATGGTGGGCAGCCTAAACCACCCCAACAGAGTCCACCAGTAAAAGTGGAAGCCACTAGTTCAGGTACAAGGTCAGGATCAAGGGTTAAATGTTTTAAATGTAACCAGTGGGGTTTAGTAACATACAGATGTCCATGGAGGCAAGGTGGGGAACAAAAGGTGGGGGTGCCAGCAAGTGGGAATAACAGTGTGCCGGTGGCAAGTTGTCTAGCGACAACAGGGGTACCAAACTGTCACAAGAGGTTATATCGTATCTTAGTGGATGGAAAACAGGCCACTGCTAAGAGATACACCACATCTGACTTAACCATTGTGAAGCCTGCAGTATTTAAAGAGGAACAATATTTGCTTGGGCAGTCCACTCCAGTCAGAGCATTAGGAGGGATCCCATTCCAAATGCCTTTGGCCAGGGTTCACCTTGAATGGGAGTGTGAAAAAGGAAGCAAGCAAGTAGGTATGTTTGAGGATATCCCTGCAGATGTCCTGATAGGGAATGATTTTGATAATGCAGTACCTTGTTGCATGCATTTATATGCAGTCAGGCTTGGAGACAGGCATGTGGGTTTGGTAGCCTGGGGGAGATACATACAGACACCACATCTGAAACAGGGCTGGTGAGGTGGTTACTTCAGGGAGGGAGCTACCATGTGGCAGTAAGCCTGTAGCTACCCTGTGACAGTAAGCCTGAAGGTGAGCCACAGCTGCTGGTAGATACTGTTGTTCCCCTGGACAGAGTGACTGCAAGGGCAGAGGTGAGTGGTACTATGCAGGCTGACAGTGAGGCATCGCTGTCAGAAAATACCAGACTTCCTGTGAAATGGGAGCTGGGAAGAGTCATATAAGTAGAGCTGAGACAGGCTCAGCTGTCAGATGCTACATTACAAGGCTTGAGTGAGGTAGCTAAAGAGGCACCTGATTCTCAAAGAAAGGGGGAATCTGTGTACTGGAACAAAGGGTTACTGTATTGAGAGTGGACCCCAGAGGGAGGGCTAGATGATGAGGTAATGCAGTAGGTGGCAGTGCCTACAGCCTACTGTCTGCCACTTCTAGCCATAGCCCATGACATTCCTTTGGCAGGTCATATGGGCATAAAGTGTACCAAGAGATGTATTATGCAGAAATTTTATTGGCCTGGAATTACAAGGGATGTAACAGGTACTGCATGACCTGCAAGCAGTGCCAAAAAGTAGGCAAGGCAGGAGACACGGACAAAGCCCCTTTGATGCCTTTGCCTGTTATTGAGGAGCTGTTTCAGAGGGTATAGATATTGTGGGACCTCTGAGTAACCCAAGTATCCCCAGGGAAGAAGTATATCCTTATGTTAGTAGATTATGTTACTAGATACCCTGAGGTGGTGGCTCTGACCTACATTGAGGCAGAAAAGGTGTCAAATGCTTTATTACAGATGTTCAGCAGGCAGGTTTCCTGAGAGAAGTGCTGACTGACAGATGCACCATTTTCATGTCAGAACTGCTGGCTTGTCTGTGGAAGTACTGTGGGGTGAAGCACCTAAAGACCACCCCCTATCATCCCCAGACTAATGGTCTTGTGAAGAGGTTAAACTGTACACTAAAGACCATGCTACAGGCATTTGCAGACAAGTTTAAGAGAGAGTGGGATAAATATTTGCCCCGTCTGCTGTTTGTTTGCAGAGAGGTACCTCAGAATTCCACAGGATTTTCATGCTTTGAGTTGCTGTATGGGCATAGGCTGAGAGGGAATATAGATTTGATTTATGATGAGTGGGAGGGAGAGTGTGAATCCCACAAGGACTATGTTGTGGCATATGTCTAAAACCTCAGGACAAGGCTTGACCCAGGAGAACCTGGCAGGAGCCTAACAGCAGAAAAAGAGCTGGTATGACAGGAATGCTCGAGCCCGAGAGTATACTGTGGGGCAACAGGTGATGGTGCTCATTCCTGTCAGACACAAGAAGCTGCAAGCAGCTTGGGAGGGATGCTTCAAAGTGGTAAGGACAGTCAGTGATGTTACCTACATGGTAGAACTGCTAGGCAGGAGGCAGGGGCACAGACTGTACCATGTTAACATGATGAAACTTTACCATCATAGGGAGGACCTGTACCTGAGTATTTGCAGTGAGTGGCAGGAAGAGAGTGATGGGGATCTATGGCTGCAGGGAGCCAGCCAGCAAAATGCCAAGTTACTAAGGTGGAGCTTAGAGTTGTAGGCATATGATATGACAGTGCAGCATTATAATAGGGTTGGGAGGGTGGCCTAATGGTTAAGGTGTTTGCCTTACAAACACAAGGTGCAGGGTTTGAGTCTCACAAGGGATAACTGGCTAGGCTTAAAATGGCCCACAAGGGCACTTAGCTTAGTACTAATCTATGAATCTATGAATCTATGAATCTATGAATCTATGAATCTATGAATAATGGGGTTAGCAATGCCAAGGCAGAGGGGATCTCAAGACAGGGCATGGGTTAATGTATTCACAGATAGGCTTATTTCTCCCAAGCAACATTTCTCAAGGGTCATTTGAAAAACTAGCTTGAGTCTTCAAAGGGGGGAGAGATATGATGATGTGAGATATTGCCAGCCAAGCCAGGGGAAGAAGGGCAGTGGATGTGTAACATATGCCAGAAAAACTAGCTGGAATTTACTAAAGAAATATATGCTATTTGAATATCAAACTGATTTTTACAGATGCTTGCCATGAATACGGATTTGTAAAGTCGCTTGTGTTAAAAATGTACCAAAAGTAGGTCCTGACTGTATTGTAACTGAATTAAATATATATATATATATATATATATATATATATATATATATATATATATATATATATATATGTGTGTGTGTGTGTGTGTGTGTGTGTGTGTGTGTGTATGTATGTGTGTGTGTATATATATATATATATATATATATATATATATATATATATATATATGTGTGTGTGTGTGTGTGTGTTTATGTGTTAACAGAGGACACTGGAAGAGAACAGGTTGAGCTCAGCTCCAGCTAACTTTGGAAAATAGTTGTTGTTGTTGAGTCTTTTGGCTTTTCCAGGTTAGGGGTCACCACAGCAGAGCTCTGGTCTGCTAATGATTGGCAGTAGATTTTTACGTGCTAAGTTGCCGGCCCCGACGCACAACCTTCAACGAAGGTACGCCCATTCACGCATGTCTCCATACAGAAGACGCTCTAGCTGAGAATCGAACAGGACAACATCTTACTGTGAGGCGACAATGCTACTGCAGCACCACCATCGCAGTATTAACTTTGGAAAATAGTAAGAAATTAAATTACTCGACCTAGCCAATAAAGATGTTATCTCACAGTTCTGAATGAAGCCAGAGATGCAATGTCTGTTAGAAGCATGGTTTGTTAGTCTCTGCAGGAGGGGTAAACATTTTTAATTGTTTTATGGCTTCCAGAAGTTGCACCAGATCTGAGCAATGCTCTTGTGTGTGTATTATTGACATGTAGGTACTAAATCCTGGCAGTTTCTAGCAATAGGGGGTTGCATGGAAACCAGAAGTCAGATGACCAGATGTATGTGATGTCATCCTGTACAGAAATAATGTTTTAATATTAGCTGAGACTGAAGTCTTAGGGCAGTCTTTTTCATAGAACTTGATATGGAAGGATCCCTCCCCTACTTCATCTTTCCTTCCTCTATTAAGTAAGGAGGGGCAGTAATTCTCTAGAGCATTCAGGAAAATATAATGAGAATAGTTAAGTATTGTATTTCTGTAACTTTGTGAATCTTTCCAGCTGTGTTATTTTTAATATTTCCTGTCACTGAATTTCTGGTGTGTACTGTAAATAGATATTTCATATGTTCATGTTCTTTTACTATTTATTATTAAATATATTTAAACTTTTCATTGTGGCTGGTCCTTTGGAGAATATGTTAACCTTTAAAAGTAGTTATTTCTATTGGTGACACTGTAACCACTCCTGAAGCCTGGCTGTTTGGTCAATATTACCACTTGTATTAATATTAATCCCACTCAGTATAATTGGGTACTCTTGCAAGAGCTTTAGGTAGCTGGCTTTGCAGTGTTTGATGGCAATGATAATTAACTTATAGTCTTGGCAGAAGGGGGCACAGCAGGTAAATCTGTGCCAAACTTTCCCAAGTGTGTGTGTGTGTGTGTGTGTGTGTGTGTGTGTGTGTGTGTGTGTGTGTGTGTGTGTGTGTGTGTGTGTGTGTGTCAGCTACTTGGAGCAAGGACACGAAGCACTGCTTTCACAGAGAGGGTGCTGGAGGACTTGGGTTGAACACTCAGCTGAGGGCTTAGCCCTAAAGCTGTGCTAGTGGTCAGCCTTATTGGGGCCCTGGAAGGAGACAGGTATAAAGAAATCCAGGCCCCGGGCTGGCTGTTTTCCCCAAGTGCTGTTAAGGGAAACTGTGCTTGATGCAGAGAGGGCTGCATCTGGAAATACTGAGTGTATCCATTTGTATTCCAAGTGAATGTCCCTCTCCATTGTTCAGTGGTGAGGATTCAGGCTCCTTGATTACTGGGGATGTCACACCCCCTACACATCTTTGTTGTTGTGAGTGAGATCCATTTTCATGAGCAATTCCTGTTTCCTTTCCAGGTGCAGAGGCAGTGTGGAGAAACAGGGACACAGATGAAAAGAGAGGAGGGTAATGGAGTGGTGAAAGAAATGGAGGAAAAAGCCAGTATGGAGACTGGAGAATGTATGCAGGATTCTGAGAAAATGTTTCAGAGAAATCTGTTGGATGGAGGTGAGTCAGCAAGTGATGGGTGTATAATTACAACCCTCCAGTCTGAAGGGTTTCAAGATGATTTACTTAAAGAAATGGTGATGCAGAGTGAGTCAGAAAATGAAAGAGACATTTCCTGGGGGACATGGAGAAATTACAAAAGGAGGGTGCAGAGACAATCCTGAAGAAGAGTAGTGAGATAAAGAAGAACACATATGCAGAAAAATAAAAGGAGGCAAAGGGGAGTAGCAGAAAAGAAAAAGGCAGCAGAAAACAAAACAAAGTACATGGTAAAGATTCAAAGTAAGGAAGACAAAGACACAGAGAGGTATGAAGGCAGAAGAAAACAACAACAAAGTATGTGGTAAGGATTCAAAGTAAGGAAGACAAAGACACAGAGAGGTATGAAGGCAGAAGAAAACAAAACAAAGTACGTGGTAAGGATTCAAAGTAAGGAAGACAAAGACACAGAAGGTATGAAGGCAAAAGAAAACAACAACAAAGTACGTGGTAAGGATTCAAAGTAAGGAAGACAAAGACACAGAGAGGTATGAAGGCAGAAGAAAACAACAACAAAGTACGTGGTAAGGATTCAAAGTAAGGAAGACAAAGACACAGAGAGGTATGAAGGCAGAAGAAAACAACAACAAAGTACGTGATAAGGATTCAAAGTAAGGAAGACAAAGACACAGAGAGCTATGAAGGCAGAAGAAAACAACAACAAAGTACATGGTAAGGATTCAAAGTAAGGAAGACAAAGACACAGAGAGGTATGAAGGCAGAAGAAAACAACAACAAAGTACGTGGTAAGGATTCAAAGTAAGGAAGACAAAGACACAGAGAGGTATGAAGGCAGAAGAAAACAACAACAAAGTACATGGTAAGGATTCAAAGTAAGGAAGACAAAGACACAGAGAGGTATGAAGGCAGAAGAAAACAACAACAAAGTACGTAGTAAGGATTCAAAGTAAGGAAGACAAAGACACAGAGAGGTATGAAGGCAGAAGAAAACTACAGCAAAGTACGTGGTAAGGATTCAAAGTAAGGAAGACAAAGACACAGAGAGGTATGAAGGCAGAAGAAAACAACAACAAAGTACGTGGTAAGGATTCAAAGTAAGGAAGACAAAGACACAGAGAGGTATGAAGGCAGAAGAAAACAAAACAAAGTATGTGGTAAGGATTCAAAGTAAGGAAGATAAAGACACAGAGAGGTATGAAGGCAGAAGAAAACAACAACAAAGTACGTGGTAAGGATTCAAAGTAAGGAAGATAAAGACACAGAGAGGTATGAAGGCAGAAGAAAACAAAACAAAGTACGTGGTAAGGATTCAAAGTAAGGAAGACAAAGACACAGAGAGGTATGAAGGCAGAAAAAAACAAAAACAAAGTACATGGTAAGGATTCAAAGTAAGGAAGACAAAGACACAGAGAGGTATGAAGGTAGAAGAAAACAAAACAAAGTATGTGGTAAGGATTCAAAGTAAGGAAGATAAAGGCACAGAGAGGTATGAAGGTAGAAGAAAACAACAACAAAGTACGTGGTAAGGATTCAAAGTAAGGAAGACAAAGACACAGAGAGGTATGAAGGTTGAAGAAAACAAAACAAAGTATGTGGTAAGGATTCAAAGTAAGGAAGACAATGACACAGAGAGGTATGAAGGCAGAAAAAAACAAAAACAAAGTATGTGGTAAGGATTCAAAGTAAGGAAGTAAAGGCACAGAGAGGTATGAAGGCAGAAGAAAACAACAACAAAGTACGTGGTAAGGATTCAAAGTAAGGAAGACAAAGACACAGAGAGGTATGAAGGTAGAAGAAAACAAAACAAAGTATGTGGTAAGGATTTAAAGTAAGGGAAAAAAGGTACGTGGTAAGGATTCAAAGTAAGGAAGATAAAGACACAGAGAGGTATGAAGGCAGAAGAAAACAAAACAAAGTACGTGGTAAGGATTCAAAGTAAGGAAGACAAAGACACAGAGAGGTATGAAGGCAGAAAAAAACAAAAAAAAAGTACATGGTAAGGATTCAAAGTAAGGAAGACAAAGACACAGAGAGGTATGAAGGTAGAAGAAAACAAAACAAAGTATGTGGTAAGGATTTAAAGTAAGGGAAAAAAGGTACGTGGTAAGGATTCAAAGTAAGGAAGATAAAGACACAGAGAGGTATGAAGGCAGAAGAAAACAAAACAAAGTACGTGGTAAGGATTCAAAGTAAGGAAGATAAAGGCACAGAGAGGTATGAAGTGTGAGACAATCTAATATAAAAGCACATGATGTAAGACCATTATTCTTATTAATGGACAGTTTATGGTATTATATTGTAGGCAGTTTTTTCAATGGAACATTTTCTTGGAAAATATAAGAGAAAGAAGGGCTGCAACCCATGGAATCTTTATGTGCTAAAACCATTTAATGGAAAGAAAAAAGAAAATTCATCTGCAATTTCAAACAGAGATGGAGAGAATTTGAAAGGACCTTTGAAACCTTTGTGTAAAGAAGTACCAGACACTGCAAACATTTAGGTTAAAAGGGATTTATGGACTGGCAGATGGGAGTGTAGTATTGTGTTAAAATAGAAATAGGAAAAATTGTACGTATACCAAGTATGATAAATGTGGAGGGAACAGGGGTGTCATAAAATACTGGGGACTACTATTATATTTGGGGTGAAATGGGGCATGATGCAAAAAATGTGAACTGAAATGTTACAAATGTAAAAAAAAATGATCATTTATGGATGGATTGTAAAAATGAAAATAAGAATAAAGAAAAAGACGGAAATGAAGAAAGGCAAGCAATTTTACAAGCAATAGAAATAGAAGAAAAATTAGATGAGAAAAATATTAAAGAAGGCATAGAAGAACACTCTGAAATGAGGGATGAACAAGACATCAGTTAAGAGATAGTAGAGCAGAAAAAATCATGATATTGATAAAAAGGTAAAAGAAAAAGAAATTGTAAACATTCAAGTATAAAAAAAAAAGAAAGGCGATGGATGAAAAAGGATACACACTGCTAATAGTTGGCATTGGTGTAATGGTTAAGGTGTCTGACCCACAGACACAAGGTACAGTGTTTGATTCTCATCTTTGGAGCCAAATTGGCTAGGCTAGAATGGCTTATTAAAATGCTAGCCTAGTAATTAGCTATGAATTTATGAAACGTTGACTCTAAGGAAAAGAGAAAAGGAACATTTTAGAGTGCTTTCTGTAAATGCAATTAGCCTTATGAATATAGGAGGAAGAGTAGGGATTTTGGAGTGGTGTAATATGTGTGATGTAGAGGTGGTTATATTAGAAGACACAATATTTTTATACAGAGAAATTATGGGGAGGAAAGATAATCTGGAATTTGGAAATAAGAGATGTTCTGGAATAGCCATATTCCGCAGAAATACAGTAAAGATATTAGATGTAACTTTTGTAAAAATGGGAAGATTAACCGTTGTATATTTAAAATGGAGAAGACTAAAATATACAATTATAACAATATATACTTATACTAATTGTAAAAAAAGGGAAGGGAAAGCTTATTTAATCAGATTGTAGACTGTTACTCATCCAGTCAGGATAACATAGACAGGTCTTTCTGGGTTCTGTTCAAGCAGCTTTATTATGTATACACACATCAGGATTGAAGCTTAATAACTTTAACTTAGATAAACCTAGAAACAAATTAGCTATTACACTCATACATCATCACTGTCTGGCTGCACTCTCAAAATGGCACTAAAGCTAGCATATTTCTATGCACATGCCGACCTTGAAAAGCTTCTTAAACATGCAGCACACACATACTATTCTGCATCCGCCCTCTTTAAGAATTCAGTCATGCAATATTGGAGACATTAATTGACAAGCAGTCAATATAAATAATACTTTGTCATGCAGTTATACAGAACTAAATACATAAAGACAAGTATGTCCGGTCTGCTGTGTATTTCACACTAGGTCTGGAAATATGACCAAATCATGTGACATACAAATTAGAATGAGGTCTAGCAACTGGGACTGTCTCTGCTAAATGTTCAACTTTGGGGACATCAGGAACATCATCAGGAATGGAAGTAGAAGTCGAGACATGTTCTGTAACAGGAACATTGTCTGGATTGCTCTTAGATCTAGAGTCTGTATCACAGGAACAATGCTGCAATATTGATTCTGGTACAGGAGGAATATGTCTGCGATTTCTGCTGTACTTCACACCCTCAGATTCTACGAAGTAGGATCTCAGCTCGGCACATATACCTGTTACTTGACCAATCTGGTCAAAAATTTCGCCGTTTGTATCCTCACTGTCTCTCCTTATTTCAATGGACAGAGAAATCTGCTCAACTTGTCATAATTGGACTTCTGGATAGAACGCTTCTTGAACAATTGGGCTGTAATCAGATTGTAGAATATGTAGTGATAAATATGAATATTATAATAACAGATACTTTAATTGTGATTTAATAGGCAAGCATAAAAAGAAAGGAAAGGCTATAAGAAACATGTCAGAAGTTATAAGATGTGGTAATTTAAAAACAAGTCTTAGAATCCCCATCAAAGGCTAAAAGTTATACTTCCGTGGAACCAAACAATATGCTAGGCTGCATTCCCATCAGTACAAGATTTGTCCTAGCTGAGCCCTTACTTACACTGTTCAGCCTCAACCTATCCACAAGGTTTGTCCTTATGGCTGGAGGATAGCCACTGTGACTCCCCCACACAAGGGGTCTTAGATTGGTTAAATTGTCAATGCCAGAATAAAAGAGTCCTACAACTCTCTTAAACTTTATACATAAGGCTGGTGAGGCTGATGGGCTTATAGTTCCCTGGGCCTATAGAGGTACTGGGCTCTCTCCTGTTTGGAATTAACTTTGCAGACATTCTTACCAATATCTTAGAAGTGCGGTTGACCAAATTTGCTAATGATGGCAAGTTGGACACTGTTCTTCATTCATCATCTGATACTAAGCATTTTCAGCCGTCTATCATCTAATACTAAGGATTTCCAGCTATTCATCATCTGATACTAAGCATTTCCAGCAAGGGCTTGAATATACACGTGCCTGTTGTACCAAAAACAATTTCAAGCAGAAAGCAAAAAAAACGCAGCACATTAACCTTTGGCAAAAAAAGCTACTCCGTCCTCTTTAGACAGGTGTGGTCATATGGCTCCTTACCTGGACAGCTCCTTGTCATTTCAGTCATCGTCTTTCCAATATATGCAAGAAATCTTTGTATCTAGCCTAGTTGATTTCCAAGGGGAATACCTTTAAGATCCAAAAAAGTCATCCTGCCACTATTCTCTTCGCTTATCAGAGCCGCCATCGAACACAATGTCCCCTTTGGTAGGTATAAATGTCATCCTGCCACTATTCTCTTCGCTTATCAGAGCCGCCATCAAACACAATGTCCCCTTTGGTAGGTATAAAAGTCATCCTGCCACTATTCTCTTCACTTATCAGAGCCGCCATCGAACACAATGTCCCCTTTGGTAGGTATAAAAGTCATCCTGCCACTATTCTCTTCGCTTATCAGAGCCGCCATCGAACACAATGTCCCCTTTGGTAGGTATAAATGTCATCCTGCCACTATTCTCTTCGCTTATCAGAGCCACCATCGAACACAATGTCCCCTTTGGTAGGTATAAATGTCATCCTGCCACTATTCTCTTCGCTTATCAGAGCCGCCATCGAACACAATGTCCCCTTTGGTAGGTATAAATGTCATCCTGCCACTATTCTCTTCGCTTATCAGAGCCACCATCGAACACAATGTCCCCTTTGGTAGGTATAAATGTCATCCTGCCACTATTCTCTTCGCTTATCAGAGCCGCCATCAAACAAAATGTCCCCTTTGGTAGGTATAAATGTCATCCTGCCACTATTCTCTTCGCTTATCAGAGCCGCCATTGAACACAATGTCCCCTTTAGTAGGTATAAAAGTCATCCTGCCACTATTCTCTTCGCTTATCAGAGCCGCCATCAAACACAATGTCCCCTTTGGTAGGTATAAAAGTCATCCTGCCACTATTCTCTTCGCTTATCAGAGCCGCCATCGAACACAATGTCCCCTTTGGTAGGTATAAATGTCATCCTGCCACTATTCTCTTCGCTTATCAGAGCCACCATCGAACACAATGTCCCCTTTGGTAGGTATAAATGTCATCCTGCCACTATTCTCTTCGCTTATCAGAGCCGCCATCGAACACAATGTCCCCTTTGGTAGGTATAAATGTCATCCTGCCACTATTCTCTTCGCTTATCAGAGCCACCATCGAACACAATGTCCCCTTTGGTAGGTATAAATGTCATCCTGCCACTATTCTCTTCGCTTATCAGAGCCGCCATCAAATAAAATGTCCCCTTTGGTAGGTATAAATGTCATCCTGCCACTATTCTCTTCGCTTATCAGAGCCGCCATTGAACACAATGTCCCTTTTAGTAGGTATAAAAGTCATCCTGCCACTATTCTCTTCGCTTATCAGAGCCGCCATCGAACACAATATCCCCTTTGGTAGGTATAAAAGTCATCCTGCCACTACTCTCTTCGCTTATCAGAGCCGGCATCAAACACAATGTTCCTTTTGGTAGGTATAAAAGTCATCCTGCCACTATTCTCTTCGCGTATCAGAGCCGCCATCGAACACAATGTCCCCTTTGGTAGGTATAAATGTCATCCTGCCACTATTCTCTTCGCTTATCAGAGCCGCCATCGAACACAATGTCCCCTTTGGTAGGTATAAATGTCATCCTGTCACTATTCTCTTCGCTAATCAGAGCCACCATCAAACACAATGTCCCCTTTGGTAGGTATAAATGTCATCCTGCCACTATTCTCTTCGCTTATCAGAGCCGCCATCGAACACAATGTCCCCTTTGGCAGGTATAAATGTCATCCTGCCACTATTCTCTTCGCTTATCAGAGCTGCCATTGAACACAATGTCCCCTTTGGTAGGTATAAATGTCATCCTGCCACTATTCTCTTCGCTTATCAGAGCCGCCATCAAACACAATGTCCCCTTTGGTAGGTATAAATGTCATCCTGTCACTATTCTCTTCGCTTATCAGAGCCGCCATCGAACACAATGTCCCCTTTGGTAGGTATAAAAGTCATCCTGCCACTATTCTCTTCGCTTATCAGAGCCGCCTTCGAACACAATGTCCCCTTTGGTAGGTATAAATGTCATCCTGCCACTATTCTCTTCGCTTATCAGAGCCGCCATCGTACACAATGTCCCCTTTGGTAGGTATAAATGTCATCCTGCCACTATTCTCTTCGCTTATCAGAGCCGCCATCGAACACAATGTCCCCTTTGGTAGGTATAAATGTCATCCTACCACTATTCTCTTCGCTTATCAGAGCCGCCATCGAACACAATGTCCCCTTTGGTAGGTATAAATGTCATCCTGCCACTATTCTCTTCGCTTATCAGAGCCACCATCGAACACAATGTCCCCTTTGGTAGGTATAAATGTCATCCTGCCACTATTCTCTTCGCTTATCAGAGCCGCCATCGAACACAATGTCCCCTTTGGTAGGTATAAATGTCATCCTGCCACTATTCTCTTCGCTTATCAAAGCCACCATCGAACACAATGTCCCCTTTGGTAGGTATAAATGTCATCCTGCCACTATTCTCTTCGCTTATCAGAGCCGCCATCAAACAAAATGTCCCCTTTGGTAGGTATAAATGTCATCCTGCCACTATTCTCTTCGCTTATCAGAGCCGCCATTGAACACAATGTCCCCTTTAGTAGGTATAGAAGTCATCCTGCCACTATTCTCTTCGCTTATCAGAGCCGCCATCGAACACAATGTCCCCTTTGGTAGGTATAAAAGTCATCCTGCCACTACTCTCTTCGCTTATCAGAGCCGGCATCAAACACAATGTTCCTTTTGGTAGGTATAAAAGTCATCCTGCCACTATTCTCTTCGCGTATCAGAGCCGCCATCGAACACTATGTCCCCTTTGGTAGGTATAAATGTCATCCTGCCACTATTCTCTTCGCTTATCAGAGCCGCCATCGAACACAATGTCCCCTTTGTTAGGTATAAATGTCATCCTGTCACTATTCTCTTCGCTTATCAGAGCCACCATCGAACACAATGTCCCCTTTGGTAGGTATAAATGTCATCCTGCCACTATTCTCTTCGCTTATCAGAGCCGCCATCGAACACAATGTCCCCTTTGGTAGGTATAAATGTCATCCTGCCACTATTCTCTTCGCTTATCAGAGCTGCCATTGAACACAATGTCCCCTTTGGTAGGTATAAATGTCATCCTGCCACTATTCTCTTCACTTATCAGAGCCGCCATCGAACACAATGTCCCCTTTGGTAGGTATAAATGTCATCCTGTCACTATTCTCTTCGCTTATCAGAGCCGCCATCGAACACAATGTCCCCTTTGGTAGGTATAAAAGTCATCCTGCCACTATTCTCTTCGCTTATCAGAGCCGCCATCGAACACAATGTCCCCTTTGGTAGGTATAAAAGTCATCCTGCCACTATTCTCTTCGCTTATCAGAGCCGCCTTCAAACACAATGTCCCCTTTGGTAGGTATAAATGTCATCCTGCCACTATTCTCTTCGTTTATCAGAGCCATCGTACACAATGTCCCCTTTGGTAGGTATAAATGTCATCCTGCAACTATTCTCTTCACTTATCAGAGCCGCCATCGAACACAATGTCCCCTTTGGTAGGTATAAATGTCATCCTACCACTATTCTCTTCGCTTATCAGAGCCGCCATCGAACACAATGTCCCCTTTGGTAGGTATAAATGTCATCCTGCCACTATTCTCTTTGCTTATCAGAGCCGCCATCGAACACAATGTCCCCTTTGGTAGGTATAAATGTCATCCTGCCACTATTCTCTTCGCTTATCAGAGCTGCCATCGAACACAATGTCCCCTTTGGTAGGTATAAATGTCGTCCTGCCACTATTCTCTTCGCTTATCAGAGCTGCCATCGAATACAATGTCCCCTTTGGTAGGTATAAATGTCATCCTGCCACTATTCTCTTCGCTTATCAGAGCCATCGAACACAATGTCCCCTTTGGTAGGTATAAATGTCATCCTGCCACTATTCTCTTCGCTTATCAGAGCCGCCATCGAACACAATGTCCCCTTTGGCAGGTATAAATGTCATCCTGCCACTATTCTCTTCGCTTATCAGAGCTGCCATTGAACACAATGTCCCCTTTGGTAGGTATAAATGTCATCCTGCCACTATTCTCTTCGCTTATCAGAGCCGCCATCAAACACAATGTCCCCTTTGGTAGGTATAAATGTCATCCTGTCACTATTCTCTTCGCTTATCAGAGCCGCCATCGAACACAATGTCCCCTTTGGTAGGTATAAAAGTCATCCTGCCACTATTCTCTTCGCTTATCAGAGCCGCCTTCGAACACAATGTCCCCTTTGGTAGGTATAAATGTCATCCTGCCACTATTCTCTTCGCTTATCAGAGCCGCCATCGTACACAATGTCCCCTTTGGTAGGTATAAATGTCATCCTGCCACTATTCTCTTCGCTTATCAGAGCCATCGAACACAATGTCCCCTTTGGTAGGTATAAATGTCATCCTACCACTATTCTCTTCGCTTATCAGAGCCGCCATCGAACACAATGTCCCCTTTGGTAGGTATAAATGTCATCCTGCCACTATTCTCTTCGCTTATCAGAGCCACCATCGAACACAATGTCCCCTTTGGTAGGTATAAATGTCATCCTGCCACTATTCTCTTCGCTTATCAGAGCCGCGATCGAACACAATGTCCCCTTTGGTAGGTATAAATGTCATCCTGCCACTATTCTCTTCGCTTATCAAAGCCACCATCGAACACAATGTCCCCTTTGGTAGGTATAAATGTCATCCTGCCACTATTCTCTTCGCTTATCAGAGCCGCCATCAAACAAAATGTCCCCTTTGGTAGGTATAAATGTCATCCTGCCACTATTCTCTTCGCTTATCAGAGCCGCCATTGAACACAATGTCCCCTTTAGTAGGTATAGAAGTCATCCTGCCACTATTCTCTTCGCTTATCAGAGCCGCCATCGAACACAATGTCCCCTTTGGTAGGTATAAAAGGCATCCTGCCACTACTCTCTTCGCTTATCAGAGCCGCATCAAACACAATGTTCCTTTTGGTAGGTATAAAGTCATCCTGCCACTATTCTCTTCGCTATCAGAGCCATCGAACACTATGTCCCCTTTGGTAGGTATAAATGTCATCCTGCCACTATTCTCTTAAACATCAGAGCCGCCATCGAACACAATGTCCCTTTGTTGGGTATAAATGTCATCCTGTCACTATTCTCTTCGCTTATCAGAGCCACCATCGAACACAATGTCCCTTTGGTAGGTATAAATGTCATCCTGCTACTATTCTCTTCGCTTATCAGAGCCGCCATCGAACACAATGTCCCCTTTGGTAGGTATAAATGTCATCCTGCCACTATTCTCTTCGCTTATCAGAGCTGCCATTGAACACAATGTCCCCTTTGGTAGGTATAAATGTCATCCTGCCACTATTCTCTTCACTTATCAGAGCCGCCATCGAACACAATGTCCCCTTTGGTAGGTATAAATGTCATCCTGTCACTATTCTCTTCGCTTATCAGAGCCGCCATCGAACACAATGTCCCCTTTGGTAGGTATAAAAGTCATCCTGCCACTATTCTCTTCGCTTATCAGAGCCGCCATCGAACACAATGTCCCCTTTGGTAGGTATAAAAGTCATCCTGCCACTATTCTCTTCGCTTATCAGAGCAGCCGAACACAATGTCCCCTTTGGTAGGTATAAATGTCATCCTGCCACTATTCTCTTCGTTTATCAGAGCCGCCATCGTACACAATGTCCCCTTTGGTAGGTATAAATGTCATCCTGCAACTATTCTCTTCACTTATCAGAGCCATCGAACACAATGTCCCCTTTGGTAGGTATAAATGTCATCGTACCACTATTCTCTTCGCTTATCAGAGCCGCCATCGAACACAATGTCCCCTTTGGTAGGTATAAATGTCATCCTGCCACTATTCTCTTTGCTTATCAGAGCCGCCATCGAACACAATGTCCCCTTTGGTAGGTATAAATGTCATCCTGCCACTATTCTCTTCGCTTATCAGAGCTGCCATCGAACACAATGTCCCCTTTGGTAGGTATAAATGTCATCCTGCCACTATTCTCTTCGCTTATCAGAGCTGCCATCGAATACAATGTCCCCTTTGGTAGGTATAAATGTCATCCTGCCACTATTCTCTTCGCTTATCAGAGCCGCCATCGAACACAATGTCCCCTTTGGTAGGTATAAATGTCATCCTGCCACTATTCTCTTCGCTTATCAGAGCCGCCATCGAACACAATGTCCCTTTTGGTAGGTATAAAAGTCATCCTGCCACTATTCTCTTCGCTTATCAGAACCGCCATCGGACACAATGTCCCCTTTGGTAGATATAAAAGTCATCCTGCCACTATTCTCTTTGCTTATCAGAGCCGCCATCGAACACAATGTCCCCTTAGGTAGGTATAAATGTCATCCTGCCACTATTCTCTTCGCTTATCAGAGCCGCCATCGAACACAATGTCCCCTTTGGTAGGTATAAAGTCATCCTGCCACTATTCTCTTCGCTTATCAGAGCCGCCATCGAACACACTGTCCCCTTTGGTAGGTATAAATGTCATCCTGCCACTATTCTCTTCGCTTATCAGAGCCGTCATCGAACACAATGTCCCCTTTGGTAGGTATAAAAGTCATCTTGCCACTATTCCTTCGCTTATCAGAGCCGCCATCGAACACAATGTCCCCTTTAGTAGGTATAAATGTCATCCTGCCACTATTCTCTTCGCTTATCAGAGCCATCGAACACAATGTCCCCTTTGGTAGGTATAAAGTCATCCTGCCACTATTACGGCTTCGCTTATCAGAGCCGCCTTCGAACACAATGTCCCCTTTGGTAGGTATAAATGTCATCCTGCCACTATTCTCTTCGCTTATCAGAGCCGCCATCGTACACAATGTCCCCTTTGGTAGGTATAAATGTCATCCTGCCACTATTCTCTTCGCTTATCAGAGCCGCCATCGAACACAATGTCCCCTTTGGTAGGTATAAATGTCATCCTGCCACTATTCTCTTCGCTTATCAGAGCCGCCATCGAACACAATGTCCCCTTTGGTAGATATAAATGTCATCCTGCCACTATTCTCTTCACTTATCAGAGCCGCCATCGAACACAATGTCCCCTTTGGTAGGTATAAATGTCATCCTGCCACTATTCTCTTCTCTTATCAGAGCCGCCATCGAACACAATGTCCCCTTTGGTAGGTATAAATGTCATCCTGCCACTATTCTCTTCGCTTATCAAAGCCGCCATCAAACACAATGTCCCCGTTGGTAGGTATAAATGTCATCCTGCCACTATTCTCTTTGCTTATCAGAGCCGCCATCGAACACAATGTCCCCTTTGGTAGGTATAAAAGTCATCCTGCCACTATTCTCTTTGATTATAAGAGCCACCATCGAACACAATGTCCCATTTGGTAGGTATAAATGTCATCCTGCCACTATTCTCTTCGCTTATCAGAGCCGCCATCGAACATAATGTCCCCTTTGGTAGGTATAAATGTCATCCTGCCACTATTCTCTTCGCTTATCAGAGCCACCATCGAACGCAATGTCCCCTTTGGTAGGTATAAATGTCATCCTGCCACTATTCTCTTCGCTTATCAGAGCCGCCATCGAACACAATGTCCCCTTTGGTAGGTATAAATGTCATCCTGCCACTATTCTGTTCACTTATTAGAGCCACCATCGAACACAATGTCCCCTTTGGTAGGTATAAATGTCATCCTGCCACTATTCTCTTCGCTTATCAGAGCCGCCATCAAACAAAATGTCCCCTTTGGTAGGTATAAATGTCATCCTGCCACTATTCTCTTCGCTTATCAGAGCCGCCATCGAACACAATGTCCCTTTTGGTAGGTATAAATGTCATCCTGCCGCTATTCTCTTTGCTAATTAGAGCCACCATCGAACACAATGTCCCCTTTGGTAGGTATAAAAGTCATCCTGCCACTAGTCTCTTCGCTTATCAGAACCGCCATCGAACACAATGTCCCCTTTGGTAGGTATAAAAGTCATCCTGCCACTATTCTCTTCGCTTATCACAGCCGCCATCGAACACAATGTCCGCTTTGGTAGGTATAAATGTCATCCTGCCACTATTCTCTTCGCTTATCAGAGCCGCCATCGAACACAGTGTCCCCTTTGGTAGGTATAAATGTCATCCTGCCACTATTCTCTTCGCTTATCAGAGCCGCCATCGAACACAATGTCCCCTTTGGTAAGTATAAATGTCATCCTGCCACTATTCTCTTCGCTTATCAGAGCCGCCATCGAACACAATGTCCCCTTTGGTAGGTATAAATGTCATCCTGCCACTATTCTCTTTGCTTATCAGAGCCGCCATCGAACACAATGTCCCCTTTGGTAGGTATAAATGTCATCCTGCCACTATTCTCTTCGCTTATCAGAGCTGCCATCGAACACAATGTCCCCTTTGGTAGGTATAAATGTCGTCCTGCCACTATTCTCTTCGCTTATCAGAGCTGCCATCGAATACAATGTCCCCTTTGGTAGGTATAAATGTCATCCTGCCACTATTCTCTTAAACTTATCAGAGCCATCGAACACAATGTCCCCTTTGGTAGGTATAAATGTCATCCTGCCACTATTCTCTTCGCTTATCAGAGCCATCGAACACAATGTCCCTTTGGCAGGTATAAATGTCATCCTGGCAGTATTCTCTTCGCTTATCAGAGCTGCCATTGAACACAATGTCACCTTTGGTAGGTATAAATGTCATCCTGCCACTATTCTCTTCGCTTATCAGAGCCATCAAACACAATGTCCCCTTTGGTAGGTATAAATGTCATCCTGTCACTATTCTCTTCGCTTATCAGAGCCGCCATCGAACACAATGTCCCCTTTGGTAGGTATAAAGTCATCCTGCCACTATTCTCTTCGCTTATCAGAGCCGCCGAACACAATGTCCCCTTTGGTAGGTATAAATGTCATCCTGCCACTATTCTCTTCGCTTATCAGAGCCGCCATCGTACACAATGTCCCTTTGGTAGGTATAAATGTCATCCTGCCACTATTCTCTTCGCTTATCAGAGCCATCGAACACAATGTCCCTTTGGTAGGTATAAATGTCATCCTACCACTATTCTCTTCGCTATCAGAGCCGCCATCGAACACAATGTCCCCTTTGGTAGGTATAAATGTCATCCGGCCACTATTCTCTTCGCTTATCAGAGCCACCATCGAACACAATGTCCCTTTGGTAGGTATAAATGTCATCCTGCCACTATTCTCTTCGCTTATCAGAGCCGCCATCGAACACAATGTCCCCTTTGGTAGGTATAAATGTCATCCTGCCACTATTCTCTTCGCTTATCAAAGCCACCATCGAACACAATGTCCCCTTTGGTAGGTATAAATGTCATCCTGCCACTATTCTCTTCGCTTATCAGAGCCGCCATCAAACAAAATGTCCCCTTTGGTAGGTATAAATGTCATCCTGCCACTATTCTCTTCGCTTATCAGCCCCGCCATTGAACACAATGTCCCCTTTAGTAGGTATAGAAGTCATCCTGCCACTATTCTCTTCGCTTATCAGAGCCGCCATCGAACACAATGTCCCCTTTGGTAGGTATAAAAGTCATCCTGCCACTACTCTTCGCTTATCAGAGCCGGCATCAAACACAATGTTCCTTTTGGTAGGTATAAAAGTCATCCTGCCACTATTCTCTTCGCGTATCAGAGCCGCCATCGAACACTATGTCCCCTTTGGTAGGTATAAATGTCATCCTGCCACTATTCTCTTCGCTTATCAGAGCCGCCATCGAACACAATGTCCCCTTTGTTAGGTATAAATGTCATCCTGTCACTATTCTCTTCGCTTATCAGAGCCACCATCGAACACAATGTCCCCTTTGGTAGGTATAAATGTCATCCTGCCACTATTCTCTTCGCTTATCAGAGCCGCCATCGAACACAATGTCCCCTTTGGTAGGTATAAATGTCATCCTGCCACTATTCTCTTCGCTTATCAGAGCTGCCATTGAACACAATGTCCCCTTTGGTAGGTATAAATGTCATCCTGCCACTATTCTCTTCACTTATCAGAGCCGCCATCGAACACAATGTCCCCTTTGGTAGGTATAAATGTCATCCTGTCACTATTCTCTTCGCTTATCAGAGCCGCCATCGAACACAATGTCCCCTTTGGTAGGTATAAAAGTCATCCTGCCACTATTCTCTTCGCTTATCAGAGCCGCCATCGAACACAATGTCCCCTTTGGTAGGTATAAAAGTCATCCTGCCACTATTCTCTTCGCTTATCAGAGCCGCCTTCGAACACAATGTCCCCTTTGGTAGGTATAAATGTCATCCTGCCACTATTCTCTTCGTTTATCAGAGCCGCCATCGTACACAATGTCCCCTTTGGTAGGTATAAATGTCATCCTGCAACTATTCTCTTCACTTATCAGAGCCGCCATCGAACACAATGTCCCCTTTGGTAGGTATAAATGTCATCCTACCACTATTCTCTTCGCTTATCAGAGCCGCCATCGAACACAATGTCCCCTTTGGTAGGTATAAATGTCATCCTGCCACTATTCTCTTTGCTTATCAGAGCCGCCATCGAACACAATGTCCCCTTTGGTAGGTATAAATGTCATCCTGCCACTATTCTCTTCGCTTATCAGAGCTGCCATCGAACACAATGTCCCCTTTGGTAGGTATAAATGTCATCCTGCCACTATTCTCTTCGCTTATCAGAGCTGCCATCGAATACAATGTCCCCTTTGGTAGGTATAAATGTCATCCTGCCACTATTCTCTTCGCTTATCAGAGCCGCCATCGAACACAATGTCCCCTTTGGTAGGTATAAATGTCATCCTGCCACTATTCTCTTCGCTTATCAGAGCCGCCATCGAACACAATGTCCCCTTTGGTAGGTATAAAAGTCATCCTGCCACTATTCTCTTCGCTTATCAGAACCGCCATCGGACACAATGTCCCCTTTGGTAGATATAAAAGTCATCCTGCCACTATTCTCTTTGCTTATCAGAGCCGCCATCGAACACAATGTCCCCTTAGGTAGGTATAAATGTCATCCTGCCACTATTCTCTTCGCTTATCAGAGCCGCCATCGAACACAATGTCCCCTTTGGTAGGTATAAAAGTCATCCTGCCACTATTCTCTTCGCTTATCAGAGCCGCCATCGAACACACTGTCCCCTTTGGTAGGTATAAATGTCATCCTGCCACTATTCTCTTCGCTTATCAGAGCCGTCATCGAACACAATGTCCCCTTTGGTAGGTATAAAAGTCATCTTGCCACTATTCTCTTCGCTTATCAGAGCCGCCATCGAACACAATGTCCCCTTTAGTAGGTATAAATGTCATCCTGCCACTATTCTCTTCGCTTATCAGAGCCGCCATCGAACACAATGTCCCCTTTGGTAGGTATAAAAGTCATCCTGCCACTATTCGCTTCGCTTATCAGAGCCGCCTTCGAACACAATGTCCCCTTTGGTAGGTATAAATGTCATCCTGCCACTATTCTCTTCGCTTATCAGAGCCGCCATCGTACACAATGTCCCCTTTGGTAGGTATAAATGTCATCCTGGCACTATTCTCTTCGCTTATCAGAGCCGCCATCGAACACAATGTCCCCTTTGGTAGGTATAAATGTCATCCTGCCACTATTCTCTTCGCTTATCAGAGCCGCCATCGAACACAATGTCCCCTTTGGTAGATATAAATGTCATCCTGCCACTATTCTCTTCGCTTATCAGGCAGCCGAACACAATGTCCCCTTTGGTAGGTATAAATGTCATCCTGCCACTATTCTCTTCGTTTATCAGAGCCGCCATCGTACACAATGTCCCCTTTGGTAGGTATAAATGTCATCCTGCAACTATTCTCTTCACTTATCAGAGCCGCCATCGAACACAATGTCCCCTTTGGTAGGTATAAATGTCATCCTACCACTATTCTCTTCGCTTATCAGAGCCATCGAACACAATGTCCCTTTGGTAGGTATAAATGTCATCCTGCCACTATTCTCTTTGCTTATCAGAGCCATCGAACACAATGTCCCCTTTGGTAGGTATAAATGTCATCCTGCCACTATTCTCTTCGCTTATCAGAGCTGCCATCGAACACAATGTCCCCTTTGGTAGGTATAAATGTCATCCTGCCACTATTCTCTTCGCTTATCAGAGCTGCCATCGAATACAATGTCCCCTTTGGTAGGTATAAATGTCATCCTGCCACTATTCTCTTCGCTTATCAGAGCCATCGAACACAATGTCCCCTTTGGTAGGTATAAATGTCATCCTGCCACTATTCTCTTCGCTTATCAGAGCCGCCATCGAACACAATGTCCCCTTTGGTAGGTATAAAAGTCATCCTGCCACTATTCTCTTCGCTTATCAGAACCGCCATCGGACACAATGTCCCCTTTGGTAGATATAAAAGTCATCCTGCCACTATTCTCTTTGCTTATCAGAGCCATCGAACACAATGTCCCCTTAGGTAGGTATAAATGTCATCCTGCCACTATTCTCTTCGCTTATCAGAGCCGCCATCGAACACAATGTCCCCTTTGGTAGGTATAAAAGTCATCCTGCCACTATTCTCTTCGCTTATCAGAGCCGCCATCGAACACACTGTCCCCTTTGGTAGGTATAAATGTCATCCTGCCACTATTCTCTTCGCTTATCAGAGCCGTCATCGAACACAATGTCCCCTTTGGTAGGTATAAAAGTCATCTTGCCACTATTCTCTTCGCTTATCAGAGCCATCGAACACAATGTCCCCTTTAGTAGGTATAAATGTCATCCTGCCACTATTCTCTTCGCTTATCAGAGCCATCGAACACAATGTCCCCTTTGGTAGGTATAAAAGTCATCCTGCCACTATTCGCTTCGCTTATCAGAGCCGCCTTCGAACACAATGTCCCCTTTGGTAGGTATAAATGTCATCCTGCCACTATTCTCTTCGCTTATCAGAGCCGCCATCGTACACAATGTCCCCTTTGGTAGGTATAAATGTCATCCTGCCACTATTCTCTTCGCTTAACAGAGCCGACATCGAACACAATGTCCCCTTTGGTAGGTATAAATGTCATCCTGCCACTATTCTCTTCGCTTATCAGAGCCGCCATCGAACACAATGTCCCCTTTGGTAGATATAAATGTCATCCTGCCACTATTCTCTTCACTTATCAGAGCCGCCATCGAACACAATGTCCCCTTTGGTAGGTATAAATGTCATCCTGCCACTATTCTCTTCTCTTATCAGAGCCGCCATCGAACACAATGTCCCCTTTGGTAGGTATAAATGTCATCCTGCCACTATTCTCTTCGCTTATCAAAGCCGCCATCAAACACAATGTCCCCGTTGGTAGGTATAAATGTCATCCTGCCACTATTCTCTTTGCTTATCAGAGCCGCCATCGAACACAATGTCCCCTTTGGTAGGTATAAAAGTCATCCTGCCACTATTCTCTTTGATTATAAGAGCCACCATCGAACACAATGTCCCATTTGGTAGGTATAAATGTCATCCTGCCACTATTCTCTTCGCTTATCAGAGCCGCCATCGAACATAATGTCCCCTTTGGTAGGTATAAATGTCATCCTGCCACTATTCTCTTCGCTTATCAGAGCCACCATCGAACGCAATGTCCCCTTTGGTAGGTATAAATGTCATCCTGCCACTATTCTCTTCGCTTATCAGAGCCGCCATCGAACACAATGTCCCTTTGGTAGGTATAAATGTCATCCTGCCACTATTCTGTTCACTTATTAGAGCCACCATCGAACACAATGTCCCTTTGGTAGGTATAAATGTCATCCTGCCACTATTCTCTTCGCTTATCAGAGCCATCAAACAAAATGTCCGCTTTGGTAGGTATAAATGTCATCCTGCCACTATTCTCTTCGCTTATCAGGGCCGCCATCGAACACAATGTCCCTTTGGTAGGTATAAATGTCATCCTGCCGCTATTCTCTTTGCTAATTAGAGCCACCATCGAACACAATGTCCCCTTTGGTAGGTATAAAAGTCATCCTGCCACTAGTCTCTTCGCTTATCAGAACCGCCATTGAACACAATGTCCCCTTTGGTAGGTATAAAAGTCATCCTGCCACTATTCTCTTCGCTTATCACAGCCGCCATCGAACACAATGTCCGCTTTGGTAGGTATAAATGTCATCCTGCCACTATTCTCTTCGCTTATCAGAGCCGCCATCGAACACAGTGTCCCCTTTGGTAGGTATAAATGTCATCCTGCCACTATTCTCTTCGCTTATCAGAGCCGCCATCGAACACAATGTCCCCTTTGGTAAGTATAAATGTCATCCTGCCACTATTCTCTTCGCTTATCAGAGCCGCCATCGAACACAATGTCCCCTTTGGTAGGTATAAATGTCATCCTGCCACTATTCTCTTTGCTTATCAGAGCCGCCATCGAACACAATGTCCCCTTTGGTAGGTATAAATGTCATCCTGCCACTATTCTCTTCGCTTATCAGAGCTGCCATCGAACACAATGTCCCTTTGGTAGGTATAAATGTCATCCTGCCACTATTCTCTTCGCTATCAGAGCTGCCATCAAACACAATGTCCCTTTGGTAGGTATAAATGTCATCCTGCCACTATTCTCTTCGCTTATCAGAGCCGCCATCGAACACAATGTCCCCTTTGGTAGGTATAAATGTCATCCTGCCACTATTCTCTTCGCTTATCAGAGCCGCCATCGAACACAATGTCCCCTTTGGTAGGTATAAATGTCATCCTGCCACTATTCTCTTCGCTTATCAGAGCCTCCATTGAACACAATGTCCCCTTTGGTAGGTATAAATGTCATCCTGCCACTCTTCTCTTCGCTTATCAGAGCCGCCATCGAACGCAATGTCCCCTTTGGTGGTATAAATGTCATCCTGCCACTATTCTCTTCGCTTATCAGAGCCGCCATCGAACACAATGTCCCTTTGGTAGGTATAAATGTCATCCTGCCACTATTCTCTTCGCTTATCAGAGCCATCGAACACAATGTCCCTTTGGTAGGTATAAATGTCATCCTGCCACTATTCTCTTCGCTTATCAGAGCCGCCATCGAACACAATGTCCCCTTTGGTAGGTATAAATGTCATCCTGCCACTATTCTCTTCGGCTTATCAGAGCCATCGAACACAATGTCCCCTTTGGTAGGTATAAATGTCATCCTGCCACTATTCTCTTCGCTTATCAGAGCCGCCATCGAACACAATGTCCCCTTTGGTAGGTATAAATGTCATCCTGCCACTATTCTCTTCGCTTATCAGAGCCGCCATCGAACACAATGTCCCTTTGGTAGGTATAAATGTCATCCTGCCACTATTCTCTTCACTTATCAGAGCCGCCATCGAACACAATGTCCCCTTTGGTAGGTATAAATGTCATCCTGCCACTATTCTCTTCACTTATCAGAGCCGCCATCGAACACAATGTCCCTTTGGTAGGTATAAATGTCATCCTGTCACTATTCTCTTCACTTATCAGAGCCGCCATCGAACACAATGTCCCCTTTGGTAGGTATAAATGTCATCCTGCCACTATTCTCTTCGCTTATCAGAGCCGCCATCGAACACAATGTCCCCTTTGGTAGGTATAAATGTCATCCTGCCACTATTCTCTTCGCTTATCAGAGCCATCGAACACAATGTCCCCTTTGGTAGGTATAAATGTCATCCTGCCACTATTCTCTTCGCTTATCAGAGCCAACGCCATCGAACACAATGTCCCCTTTGGTAGGTATAAATGTCATCCTGCCACTATTCTCTTCGCTTATCAGAGCCGCCATCGAACACAATGTCCCTTTGGTAGGTATTAATGTCATCCTGCCTCTATTCTCTTCGCTTATCAGAGCCGCCATCGAACACAATGTCCCCTTTGGTAGGTATAAATGTCATCCTGCCACTATTCTCTTTGCTTATCAGAGCCGCCATCGAACACAATGTCCCTTTGGTAGGTATAAATGTCATCCTGCCACTATTCTCTTCGCTTATCAGAGCCCATCGAACACAATGTCCCCTTTGGTAGGTATAAATGTCATCCTGCCACTATTCTCTTCGCTTATCAGAGCCGTCGAACACAATGTCCCCTTTGGTAGGTATAAATGTCATCCTGCCACTATTCTCTTTGCTTATCAGAGCCGCCATCGAACACAATGTCCCCTTTGGTAGGTATAAAAGTCATCCTGCCACTATTCTCTTCGCATATAAGAGCCACCATCGAACACAATGTCCCCTTTGGTAGGTATAAATGTCATCCTGCCACTATTCTCTTCGCTTATCAGAGCCGCCATCGAACACAATGTCCCCTTTGGTAGGTATAAATGTCATCCTGCCACTATTCTCTTCGCTTATCAGAGCCGCCATCGAACACAATGTCCCCTTTGGTAGGTATAAATGTCATCCTGCCACTATTCTCTTCGCTTATCAGAGCCGCCATCGAACACAATGTCCCCTTTGGTAGGTATAAATGTCATCCTGCCACTATTCTCTTCGCTTATCAGAGCCGCCATCGAACACAATGTCCCCTTTGGTAGGTATAAATGTCATCCTGCCACTATTCTCTTCGCTTATCAGAGCCGCCATCGAACACAATGTCCCCTTTGGTAGGTATAAATGTCATCCTGCCACTATTCTCTTCGCTTATCAGAGCCGCCATCGAACACAATGTCCCCTTTGGTAGGTATAAATGTCATCCTGCCACTATTCTCTTCGCTTATCAGAGCCACCATCGAACACAATGTCCCCTTTGGTAGGTATAAATGTCATCCTGCCACTATTCTCTTCGCTTATCAGAGCCATCGAACACAATGTCCCTTTGGTAGGTATAAATGTCATCCTGCCACTATTCTCTTCGCTTATCAGAGCCGCCATCGAACACAATGTCCCCTTTGGTAGGTATAAATGTCATCCTGCCACTATTCTCTTCGCTTATCAGAGCCGCCATCGAACACAATGTCCCTTTTGGTAGGTATAAAAGTCATCCTGCCACTATTCTCTTCGCATATAAGAGCCACCATCGAACACAATGTCCCCTTTGGTAGGTATAAATGTCATCCTGCCACTATTCTCTTCGCTTATCAGAGCCGCCATCGAACACAATGTCCCCTTTGGTAGGTATAAATGTCATCCTGCCACTATTCTCTTCGCTTATCAGAGCCGCCATCGAACACAATGTCCCCTTTGGTAGGTATAAATGTCATCCTGCCACTATTCTCTTCGCTTATCAGAGCCGCCATCGAACACAATGTCCCCTTTGGTAGGTATAAATGTCATCCTGCCACTATTCTCTTCGCTTATCAGAGCCGCCATCGAACACAATGTCCCCTTTGGTAGGTATAAATGTCATCCTGCCACTATTCTCTTCGCTTATCAGAGCCGCCATCGAACACAATGTCCCTTTGGTAGGTATAAATGTCATCCTGCCACTATTCTCTTCGCTTATCAGAGCCGCCATCGAACACAATGTCCCCTTTGGTAGGTATAAATGTCATCCTGCCACTATTCTCTTCGCTTATCAGAGCCGCCATCGAACACAATGTCCCCTTTGGTAGGTATAAATGTCATCCTGCCACTATTCTCTTCGCTTATCAGAGCCGCCATCGAACACAATGTCCCCTTTGGTAGGTATAAATGTCATCCTGCCACTATTCTCTTCGCTTATCAGAGCCGCCATCGAACACAATGTCCCCTTTGGTAGGTATAAATGTCATCCTGCCACTATTCTCTTCGCTTATCAGAGCCACCATCGAACACAATGTCCCCTTTGGTAGGTATAAATGTCATCCTGCCACTATTCTCTTTCTTATCAGAGCCATCGAACACAATGTCCCTTTGGTAGGTATAAATGTCATCCTGCCACTATTCTCTTCGCTTATCAGAGCCGCCATCGAACACAATGTCCCCTTTGGTAGGTATAAATGTCATCCTGCCACTATTCTCTTCGCTTATCAGAGCCGCCATCGAACACAATGTCCCCTTTGGTAGGTATAAATGTCATCCTGCCACTATTCTCTTCGCTTATCAGAGCCGCCATCGAACACAATGTCCCCTTTGGTAGGTATAAATGTCATCCTGCCACTATTCTCTTCGCTTATCAGAGCCGCCATCGAACACAATGTCCCCTTTGGTAGGTATTAATGTCATCCTGCCTCTATTTTCTTCTTATCAGAGCCACCATCGAACACAATGTCCCCTTTGGTAGGTATAAATGTCATCCTGCCACTATTCTCTTCGCTTATCAGAGCCGCCATCGAACACAATGTCCCCTTTGGTAGGTATAAATGTCATCCTGCCACTATTCTCTTCGCTTATCAGAGCCGCCATCGAACACAATGTCCCCTTTGTTAGGTATAAATGTCATCCTGTCACTATTCTCTTAAAATCAGAGCCATCGAACACAATGTCCCTTTGGTAGGTATAAATGTCATCCTGCCACTATTCTCTTCGCTTATCAGAGCCATCGAACACAATGTCCCCTTTGGTAGGTATAAATGTCATCCTGCCACTATTCTCTTCGCTTATCAGAGCCGCCATCGAACACAATGTCCCCTTTGGTAGGTATAAATGTCATCCTGCCACTATTCTCTTTGCTTATCAGAGCCATCGAACACAATGTCCCCTTTGGTAGGTATAAATGTCATCCTGCCACTATTCTCTTTGCTTATCAGAGCCGCCATCGAACACAATGTCCCCTTTGGTAGGTATAAATGTCATCCTGCCACTATTCTCTTCGCTTATCAGAGCCACCATCGAACACAATGTCCCCTTTGGTAGGTATAAATGTCATCCTGCCACTATTCTCTTCGCTTATCAGAGCCGCCATCGAACACAATGTCCCCTTTGGTAGGTATAAATGTCATCCTGCCACTATTCTCTTCGCTTATCAGAGCCGCCATCGAACACAATGTCCCCTTTGGTAGGTATAAATGTCATCCTGCCACTATTCTCTTCTTATCAGAGCCATCGAACACAATGTCCCTTTGGTAGGTATAAATGTCATCCTGCCACTATTCTCTTCGCTTATCAGAGCCACCATCGAACACAATGTCCCTTTGGTAGGTATAAATGTCATCCTGCCACTATTCTCTTTCTTTATCAGAGCCGCCATCAAACACAATGTCCCTTTGGTAGGTATAAATGTCATCCTGCCACTATTCTCTTCGCTTATCAGAGCCATCGAACACAATGTCCCCTTTGGTAGGTATAAATGTCATCCTGCCACTATTCTCTTCGCTTATCAGAGCCACCATCGAACACAATGTCCCCTTTGGTAGGTATAAATGTCATCCTGCCACTATTCTCTTCGCTTATCAGAGCGCCATCAAACATAATGTCCCCTTTGGTAGGTATAAATGTCATCCTGCCACTATTCTCTTCGCTTATCAGAGCCGCCATCGACCTTTGGTAGGTATAAATGTCATCCTGCCACTATTCTTCGCTTATCAGAGCCACCATCGAACACAATGTCCCCTTTGGTAGGTATAAATGTCATCCTGCCTCAGAACGCCATCGAACACAATGTCCCCTTTGGTAGGTATAAATGTCATCCTGCCACTATTCTCTTCGCTTATCAGAGCCGCCATCGAACACAATGTCCCCTTTGGTAGGTATAAATGTCATCCTGCCACTATTCTCTTGGTATAAATGTCATCCTGCCTTATCAGAGCCGCCATCGAACACAATGTCCCCTTTGGTAGGTATAAAAGTCATCCTGCCACTATTCTCTTCGCTTATCAGAGCTGCCATCGAACACAATGTCCCCTTTGGTAGGTATAAATGTCATCCTGCCACTATTCTCTTCGCTTATCAGAGACGTCATCGAACACAATGTCCCCTTTGGTAGGTATAAAAGTCATCCTGCCACTATTCTCTTCACTTATCAGAGCCGTCATCGAACACAATGTCCCCTTTGGTAGGTATAAATGTCATCCTGCCACTATTCTCTTCACTTATCAGAGCCGCCATCGAACACAATGTCCCCTTTGGTAGGTATAAAAGTCATCCTGCCACTATTCTCTTCACTTATCAGAGCCGCCATCGAACACAATGTCCCCTTTGGTAGGTATAAATGTCATCCTGCCACTATTCTCTTCGCTTATCAGAGCCGCCATCGAACACAATGTCCCCTTTGGTAGGTATAAAAGTCATCCTGCCACTATTCTCTTCACTTATCAGAGCCGCCATCGAACACAATGTCCCCTTTGGTAGGTATAAATGTCATCTTGCCACTATTCTCTTCGCTTATCAGAGCCGCCATCGAACACAATGTCCCCTTTGGTAGGTATAAATTCAAACAAATCTCCGAAATGGAAACAAGCAAGAATTTCTAACCAAGAAAATGGAAGGTCTTAAATCCTTCAACAATCCCAACAGATTAATGCAGCTCTCCTTATATTCAGTAGCCTGCCAGTTTCTCCAAGGCATCCTGTGTCACAGTTTTCAAGTTATGAACGACCCACTCCTGTCTGATGTACTATTTCCTCACAAAGCTAGCAGCTGTACAAATTACTGCAGGGACCATAACCTAAACCAACAAATTAACAAGACTGGAAGGTTAGCCTCCTATTTAAACATCCCAGCCTATGGAATTAGTTCCACTGCACATCAAACAAATGCTACTTTGTTTGACTTTAGCGCTGGTCTTGTTGATATGTGTAGATGCAAATTTACTCCAGGGTTATCATATACAGTCCTTTTTGATTTGCGAGATGATCACTATAGTACTATAAAGTACTTGAAAAAGGTGTCAACGTCTTTTAAGTCTATCTTCTTAAAGTTGTTTAAAGCTAGGCATTGCATGGTTTCTGTGATCACTTATGTAGTATTGTTCCTGTGTCCTTTTGTTCCTAATGAAAATAAAACAGATAAGTAGGCTGCATATGAAATGAAAAAAGATGGCGGCAGTGGACTGACTGATGGTCAGAATGGCAGTGGGCAGCTAAATAACAGGTACACAGGTGTGTTACTAGGAGGCTGTAATTTGAAAAGGCAAAAGGGGTTACCTGCCACACTACAGAGTCATTAATATGTAAGTAATAAAACTGCAGCTAGCAGAGCATGGCTAAGCGCCACACTACAGAGTCATTAATGTGTAAGTAATAAAACTGCAACTAGCAGAGCATGGCTACGTGCCACACTACAGAATCATTAATGTGTAAGTAATAAAACTGCAGCTAGCAGAGCATGGCTAAGCGCCACACTACAGAGTCATTAATGTGTAAGTAATAAAACTGCAACTAGCAGAGCATGGCTACGTGCCACACTACAGAATCATTAATGTGTAAGTAATAAAACTGCAGCTAGCAGAGCATGCAGATAAGCTACATGAAGATACACAAACATCCACATGATGGGGAAAACAACAGAATTATAAATTATATTTAAGTAAACTAAAAAGGTTAAAAAGAGGTACAGTGCCTGGGTCCTGGGAGATTCAGTGTGCAAATTCTTACCCAGATGGGCAGTCTTCCAGCCCTTGTGGTGCAAGATTAAGGTGAGAGAGAGGTACAAAGCAGTATTAATCAATCATTGGGTTAGCTGAGGAAACTCTGCGGGTGGAGCATGCTTTGAACTTCAGCTAACTGTGTTGCTTCAGGTTAAAAGGAAGAAATACCTGGTGATCAGGACCACAGCAGAACTAATCCACCCTGGCGTGCAATCGCACCAGCCCAGAGTCACATTGGCATGGTACAAAGCCAATGTTTCTTTGTTTATTCCATTCCTCTTTAAGAACAAGTGTGTTTTATTTGGAAGTAAAGAAAACTGCATACAGAGCAGTACAGTGGCACAGTTGTTAGCAATGCCTCCTTACAGCACCTGGTTCTCCAGTTCTGTTCTCCGCTGGGTGCCTTATGTGCTCTCTTCATACCATCTTTGTTTGGATTTGATGATTGATGTATATACAATACTATGGTAGTATGGCACAGTGGTGCAGCGGTAGTGTTGTTGCCTCACAGCAAGAGTTCTCTGGTTTGATTCTCAGCTGGGGTGCCTTCTGTGTGGAGTCTTCATGTCCTCCCTGCATTCATGTGGGTGTGCTCCATTTCCTCCCATGTTACAAGGACATGCATCTGGAGTGTTTCTCCCAGGGCCTCCGCTGAAAATTGGCTTCATTCCAAGTTGGATTTTCCTGGTTAATAAATGTTAAATAAATAAATAAAATAAAATTGTGGTCCAGTTTTCTGCTACTTTCCAGGGACATCCTGTAGGTGAACTGGCGAGCCTCTAAATTGCCTGCAGGTGTGTATGCCATAACTAAGTACGTGTCCTGTGAGGGGCGAGTGCCCACTCTAACATTAGATTCTTTGTAGCGAGTGGCTACTCTAACATTAGATTCCTTGTAGCGAGTGGCTACTCTAACATTAGATTCTTTGTAGTGAGTGCCTACTGTAACATTAGATTCTTTGTATACATTCCCCATCCCAGGTTTGATTTTCAGTAAGGCCAAGCAAAACAAACACAACTCTGCTGTATAAATATAATTACTTAAATGGGCTAATTAACAACAGAATCTGAATGTTTCAGCATTCATTGCTAGCAATATAACATTTTTAATAAACTTCTACTCAACATGTTTATACTGTTTTGGCAAAATGATATAATAACATTTGTACCCAGCATGTAGTCAACCTACCTATGTAACATATAAAATGTCAGTATATTTCTTACAAGTTAATGTGACACACCTAGCAGTCATAATGATAACATACATTTATAGCACACTTATAGGACATACTCAAACTAATCCAGTCCCATTGATGCAGTTACTAAATACGCATTAACTCTTTCACACTTCTAATATTATCAGTGAAATATATAACTTAAACCTAGCTATTATTGAGTAAGTGGTAAATAACAACTGAAGCCAACAGTATAAATATATGCATTTCATCATCACAAGTCCAAAACACAACAAAGCATAACGTTACTGTGTTACTGCAGAAGATCAATGCGATGGTCTGGTTAGTCGCTGCATCACAACATTGTAATACTTAAGGTATTAGTGTATGGAAATGTTTCTAATGATCATATCTGTTCACCATAGCAGTACATAAGCACACATGTGACTTACTAAGATAACATTTTGACCATGTTACTGTAGTGCTACTGTTATCCTGTGCAGGGCACATAGCAGGAACATGTTGCACTTATATGGAGACCCCAAACTCTGAGTGTCTCCCATACTTTTGCTGCTGTACCAGCTGAGCAGAGAAAATAAACCTGACTGATGGTACCCCTCCCCTCCATTGGGACATTACACCCCCTCACTGTTACACAAGGTGGGAGTAGGAATGGCTTGCGCTCGGTTGAGGACTTCAAGCATTGAGTCTGCTGCATATTTTGTTGGTGTATCAGCCGAGCAGAGAAAATCAACAACTCCTAGCTGCCTCTGCCCACTGGTCATTACACCTTCTTGTTTTTATAAAAGATATGCCTTCTGTGGGATGAATACAGCACATTATTGGGAAGTGACTGACCTGGCATTTTTGTGTTGTCCATGGCAGACATATATCATTTCCTGATTAATATCTTTATAGTAATTTGGTATACATATTTTATGGTTCCTTAGTTATATTGTTGTGGTGGCTGATGGACTTACTGTGAGTAGACCTGTTCCATGTTCTTCAGGTAATGCACTACGGTCATAAGCAGTCTGGTACAAGCATTACCCTGTCTGCACATAGTCCTGTCTAGACACTGTTCTGTGACTCGATTGCTAAGAGCTATGGGATCTTATGTTAAACTCAATGTACACACATACATATAGCACACACACACACACACATATACATATATATATATATATATATATATATATATATATATATATATATATATATATATATGGGTCTACTTCACTAAACCGAAATACCACTTACCCGAAATTCAGATAACTGAGATGAAAAGGCCGACAGCACGAGAACACAGACGTCCCGGAACACCAACACCACTCCGGGTAAGTAAACACTTAACCATCCTGTCAAAGTTTGCCCCTTACCCTGTGGTAGTGCGATCTCAGAGTTGGTATATTTAGTTAGGGGGGTGTGGGGGTGAAGCCCCCCATATTGGTGAGCTTGCTTTCATTCGGTTTCGTTTATTTTTAAGGACGGCCAAGTGTTTACTTAACTGCAGTGGTAAGTCAGTGTTCCGGGACGTCTGTGTTCTCATGCTGTTGGTCTTTTCAGTTATCTGGGTTTCAGGTAAGTGGTATTTTGGTCTACTGAAGTAGACTTATATATATATATATATATATATATATATATATATATATATATATATATATATATATATATATGGGTCCTATTTGTATTGTCGAAAGTACGGTTCATCGAACCGCACTTTATCGAACCAAGTTTAGCGAACGTATATTTTGTCGAAAATACACTTTCGCTAAAGAAAAAAAGCATGCAGTTTGCATGTACTGTTAGTTGTACATCAACGTTTGCTGTTGATGTAGGACTAAGGAAACTCCTGTTGAGATCATGGTACAGTGGGGATAAGGGAATATTCCCTTTTCCCCACTGTAGTGCGATCTCGGAATGAGCATATTAATGTAGGGGGGTGTGGGGGGTGAAGAGTGGCTTGCCACCCTGCATATTAGTGTTGACTGTGTTTTTGTTTTTTTTAATGTTTAGTTTTGTTTTAATTTTTCCGCGAAAGTGCATTTTCGACAAGATGCACTTTTGCGGAAGTTAGTTTGCGGAAGTACGGTTCGATGAACCATACTTTCAATGAAAGAACATAGATCCAGATATATATATATATATATATATATATATATATATATATATATATATATATATATATATATATATATATATATATATATATATATATATATATATACATACACCAATATACTAAATATCAGTACACTAAATACAAGTTCAAATACCAATATCAGTAAGAAATTAATTCACAGAACATATTATCTAAAATGGTAAAAGAGTACTACAAACCTAAACATATCTATATTTACCCTCAAATGCTCCCAAATTAATAAAAATAACTTAAATTTCACAAATATACTAGATACTAGTACAGTAAATATAAGTCAAAATGCCAAAATCTATAAAAATTAATTCTCAGAACATATCTAAAATAGTATAGGATTACTGTAAAACTTAAAATGATCTGCTTAACAGGCCAAATATTTATCCTTAACTTCTCCCAAATCAATAAAAAGAGCTTAAATTCTCATACCACATCTTTTTGTAAAGGACCATTCATTGAATTTGCTCCAAATAAATTTAAATTCTTTTGCAAATTTCAACATTAACATGGCAAATTATAAAATGTGCCAACTAACTTCCTTACTGCTACTTCCCATGACACACTGCAGCACAGGTTACCCAATAACAGCTGCCCTAAAGCCAGACTTACTCACCCATCCTTCACATTCAGCCCCACTGTTACATAACCAGAAAAGGATTATAACATCAGTGGTGTCAAGTGCCTTCTAAGCGTAAGCCTCTTACAAACATTTGATTTATTTATTTGTTTTACATTTGTTTACCGGGATGGGCCGACTGGGACAGTGCCCATTTTCAGCAGAGGCCCGGGGAGAAAAGCTCCAGCCTAAGGTTACATACAAAATCATAACATCAAGTAACAGAAATTATAGACAAAAAAATGAGTGTTAACACATTTACAGGATAAAATTGTAAAAACAAAAATATACACATAGTATCAAATAGAACAAGACTTTAAACACTTGAATATACACAAATATATGGTTGAACTTATATATGTGGAGGAACATAACATTAGTTAGGAAAAAGTAGGGAGAATCACTTATGCAAAGTAGTGCATAGTTAGTCATACTTCCATGGTGAGAGGTGCAGCTAGGAATGTAACTACTTATAGAGAAGAAGTGTTGTTAGAAGGGATATGTTAACAGACTTAGTGCTTACAGCCAAATTGTAGAAGTAATGCTAAGTTAATAATTAACCTGGAATGTTACATGTGCAAAGCCAGGATTCAAATGTGTCTTTTGAGAGATATTTTGAAATTATTAAGATTACTTATGGATCTAATACTATGTGGAAGGGTATTCCAATTTTTGGCAACAAACAGTGTAAAGAGAGTTGCCTGCTGTACTGGATACTTGGGTTACTTGGAGTAAGTCTTTGTTAAATGATCGAAGACTACGAATGTTAGAGTAGGGTCATAGAAGATTTTTTAGGGAAGGTACGTTGTCAGGATTGTGCATTGTTTTGTGAGCCATTATTAATTGGTTATAATTCATAACATGAGATAGTTCCAACCAAGAAAGATTTTTAAGGCATTGTCAGTGATTGTTTGAATGTGTGGAATCTGTTGTAAATTTGGCAATCTTATTATAACATGATTGTAATTTACTTAGTTCTGACTTTTTGAGGCTGGTAAGTATGGGGGATGCATATAAGAGTGAGGAGAGAAGGTGGGTTCTAGCTATGGCTATTCTTGCAGCGTCTGTTAAGAATTTTTTCTTTCTATACGTTGTTCCCATTCTCTTGTGAAGCTTTTTATTGTGTTAGAAAAGTGTATATCAAATTTTAGTCTGTTGTCGATTATGATGCCTAATAGTTTTGTTTGGGAATCTGGGAAAATCCTAGTATTATTACTAGCAGTGATATAAAAGTTAGCTGGGAGGTTGGTAGGTTTAGAGGTCTGAAAGATCATAAATTTAGTTTTATTAGGGTTGAGAATCAGTTGTGAGTTGAGTTATTGTGGATGATGCACATATGAGGGTTGAATCATCTGCATATTGTATGCTAGATGCTTGACAGGAGATGTAATATATGCAACTTTCCAAATAGCTGGGACATACTGTTCTGTTATAGAGCAATTTATAAGTATTGACACGGGGAAGACAATAACATCTGCTATTAATTTTAGATAGTCTGCTGGCAAGTTATTTTCTGCCAGTGAAATGGGTTTCAACTTCTTTAATAGTTTTGAAATGGTTTGTTTTGGGACTGTCTGAAACGAGAATGCATCTACAAAATTGCTTGGATTGTTGGGTATTGGCATTGTCGGAGACTTGCTATTCTTAGTCAGTGCTAAAACACTTTCAGTGAAGAATATGTTAAATTGTTCAGCAATGTTGTTTGTGTTATCAGGTAAGTTGTGGGGGGGGGGGTGAGTTGTGGTTTGGCCAGGATGAAGTTGTTGTGTTGTGTCTTTCGGCTTTTCCCGGTTAGGGGTCACCACAGCAGAACTCCGGTCCGCTAATGATTGGCAGTAGATTTTTATGTGCTGAGTTGCCAGCCCTGACGCACAACCTTCAATGAAGGTATGCCCATTCACACATGTCTCCACACAGAAGGTGCTCTAGCTGAGAATCGAACAGGACAACGTCTTACTCTGAGGTGACAATGCTACCGCAGCACCAGGATGAAGTATGTTATTGATTGTGTTCCAGAATTCATTCTGTATTTCCATTGTAAATTAGAATAGTAGTGTTGTTTGTCTAGTTTAATTTGGTGTTTGGCACTGTTTCCAAGTTGCTGGTAAATTAAATGTTTTTGGAGTGATTTATTTTTAGCCCAAGTTTGCCATGCTTTGTCCTTTTGTTTTAGGAGGGTATGAGTCTCTGGGTTAACCATGGTGTGTAGTTGGCTTTGACACAAACTGTTCTTGGAGGTGCAAGTCTGTTTAGAAGAGTAAGGAAGGTGTCATTGAACTGTTGCACAGCAGCAGCTAAGGGCAGTTGTTTAAGAGGAGCCCAGTCCATTTTTTCAAGAATATAAGTAGAATCTGTAAGTTAAAAATGTTCTTACTACAAACTTGGTGGAAGTTGATTAGTTTAGTAGGGTTACTATGATTTCTCAGTAAGTAGGTTCCAAAGTGGTCACTTAACAGTTAACATAACAGTTATGTTATCAAAAAGCCATCCTATTTCAAACATACTGCAATAATTAAAGCCGATTATTTATTTATTTATTGAGATTTGTTTATTGGGAATGTTGGACTGGGCAGAGCCCCTTTTCAAAGGAGTTCTGGGAAGAAATGCTCCAGAAGCATAATAAGACAACAGTAAAGGTGTTAAACAGACAATTGCAAAACTTGTGTTACATAGAATAACAATTAAGTACATCGGCATTTGTGGGTCATTACAGCACAGTAGTTTTGGAATTCATAGGCTTGTACATAAATTAAACAGGGTACATAAGTCACTGCAAAAAATGTGGCTGTGATATAGCCAAGTTTTTGAAGTGCTACCGTGTAGGAGGAAAGGTCATATGTATAAATTGGAAAGGTCATATGTATAAATTGGAAAGGTCATATGTATAAATTGGAAAGGTCATATGTATAAATTGGAAAGGTCATATGTATAAATTGTGGAGGGGAACCAGAGAAGGAGAAGGAATCTTCAAGTGGAGAGTAGAACAGGATGGTGGACAGATAAAGAACAAAGAGGGTGAGGATGAGTGTGGTAGGAAAATAGGATGGTGAAGAATATAACAGAAAATGGAAGAGTTTAGTCTTTGAAGGAATTTTTATGATCTTAGCAGTTTAGTTTATCCATGGTTTGAGTAAACGCAGGACCAGAAATCTGTTAGATATTGCTTTAGATGCAGTTTGAAGGGTTTTAGTTTGATGTGGGATGGAGTTCCACATTTTTGGCATGACATATGACAGGAAGTAATGATTCTTCTGCTAGGATGTTGGATCTGGTCACGTTCAATACCTACTTGTCACCTGAGCATACTATTCTATTTGGGACATTCTGTTGAAGAATGGGGGTTAGTCTAGGGCATTTTCAGGATTACAGATAAGTGTTATGTTCAGTAATTAGCTGACAAAGCATTAGAAAGTTAAGGAAATGTTGTGGAGTATGGTAGAGACAATTTTTTTGCTGTTTTATTATAGTACTGTTAAAGTTAATGGGATTTTGAAGGTAAGAGATAAATGAAGATGGGGGCACCATGTAGGAGAGCTGGGAGAAGTTACGTATTAGCTATCTGTTTTGTAGTAGCTTCAGTTAGGTGGGACTTTATCCTGTACAGAGTGCCAAGCTTTTGTTGGGTTTTTTTTGTTTTTTTGATAGCTTCTTTTACAGAGAGACCAAATTTCAGGTTCTCATCTGTAGTCACACTTTGAAGTTTGGATTGAGTGACTGTTTCAATTGAAATACTATTGGATGAGATTAGAGGGAAGAAGGAGTTTTTTCCTTTTCTATGGTTTGAGTGAAAACAGGAGTTGTTTAGTTTTTTTAGTGCTCAATAGTTGTAGTTAATTGTGTGATGTGAAAGCTTCTTGAGTGAGTTTTTGTAGTTTATCAAGGGTCTTAGCAGATCAGATCAGAGTGGAGTCGTCTCCATATTATATTATAGGGTAATGTTTACTAGATTTGTGTAGACCATTTGTGACAATGTACAAAAGGAGTGGGCCTAAGATAGATCCCTGGGGAGCACCCATTGTTACATGGAGAAAGGTGAAAGTTTCAGACTATCATCTGACTGTCTGTTGTCTATTTATAGATCACTGTCAAAACAGGAGGACCAGATAGATTAAAGCCGTACAAATGCAAGTCTAGGCGGGGGGGTTAATGTGGGACACCATGTCAAAGGTCCAGGAATACTGCAGATACAAGATTACAAGTGTTTCTATGTATGTTTATAGAGGTGGTGAAGTTCAGGAGGGCAGTAATGGTGCAGTGCTATAGTTGAAAACCATACTGAGCGGGGAGAGTAGTCTCTGGTCTACTTTAGAGCTGATTAGTTTATTATGAATATATTTTTTGAAAATTTTGGATAGGGGGATAGGATTGCTATGGGCCTGTAGTTGGTGAACTCGTTTGATTTGCCCCCTTTGTGAAATGGAATGATATAGGATTTTTTCCAGAGTAAATGGATATAACTTTCTTTGATCCATCAGTTGATGAAGATATGACAATGGATAGGCTAGGGAATTGGCTGCTGCCTTAATATATTCCCCTGGCAGGCTGTCTGGAGTGAATGTTGTTAGTTTTAGCTTACAGATAATTTTTTTGATGGTAGAGCAGTTGGTACAGGTTGTAAAGATATTGTCCTTAGACTGTTAAGAGTAATGTGGGTGGTTGTGGGATGTTGATTTTTTTTTTTGTTTTATTTTTATTAAAGAGGCGACAGCTTCTATAAAATAGGATTTGAATAGGTTAGCAATGCTTTCTGGTTTCTTACTAGTATTTGGACAAGGTTGAATTATGCAGCCAAAGCTGATGAATTTGTTTACAGAGGACCACAACAGTTTTGAGTTGTTTTGCCTAGTATTTTGTAAGTTGGTGCAGGATGATCATTTATCTGATTTGATCATTATTTGCTGATTGCTTTTCCAAGCTGTCTGTATCTCTGAATATTGTGTTCTGTTTTGTTATGTTTCCAACTGACCCAGACTTTCATTTTAAGGTTTGTTTGGCTTGTTAGCCAGGGAGCAGGATTAAGCTTGACTCGTCAATGTCTGACTGGGGTAAAAATCATTGAGTATGTGTATTTTTGTGGTGTTAAAGAGGGATACAGCTTCATCGATTAGGAAGAGTTTTTAATTTTGCGCAGCTGGCAGATTTCAGGGAATAGTTTCGGATGTCTGGATTAAAGTTGGTTATATTTGCAGGAGAGGTTGAAGTGGTGACATTTTATGGCACTGTCTGATACAGTTTCTTAAAGCATATGTGGGTAAGGGGTTGCTAAGGGTATCTGGGAAGGAGCCTGTAGAAAAGATTTTGCTTGGCTTATTGGTTAGGATATAGTCTAGGGTACTTTGTCTGTTGCTATTTTTATTGTATCTCGTTGGGGTGCCTGTGAGTTGAGTAAACTTGATTGATGTTATTGTTGGAGAATTCATTATTTAATGCTAGGCAATTGATGCTGAAATTTGCTGGTATTAATAGTTTCCTGAAGGATGTTGGTGGATACTCATGATGGGGGTTCTTCTACATAGTCATTGTTTTTGTCTGGGGGAATATTTGTTCATATTATAGTTACATTTTTGTGTTTGTTTATTTTAAGTGTGGCCATGACAATTTCTGTGTTTCCAAAAGTAGGAGAGTAAGTGAGTGGTTAGTGAGGAGAAAAGTTTGTTTATCGGTAATATCCACCCCTCCTGCTGTTCTGTGTTGTCTGTCACGTCTGAGGATGTTGTAGTCAGGTGGTACAGGTGGTACAACTTCCTCATCATGGATTTTGTGTTTTAGCCCTGTTTTTGTGGCTATAATGATGTGTGGTAAGTGTAAAGCAACCCAGTCGTGTACCTCTGGAAGTTTATTTATTACAGATGCTTCTGAGATAAGTGTTAGATAGGAGGAAGTCCAATGGCTTTTCTAAAGCTGGGGAGTGGGGATTGGTGAAGTGGTGTTTGGGTGTGGGGTCTAGGGCTGTGATGGATGACACCAGCTACTAGGAGGATTGAGAGTAGATTTTGTTTATTATATCTCCACTTTAGTTTTATTTTAGATAGAAAGTTAAGTTTGAAGCTGAGTGTAAGTGATTATATTCTACTAAACCCTGAATTTACTTACCTTTGATACTGTGATACATCCCAGAACAATTTAAGACTGTCCAAGGACATTATAGAAGCCGTATTTAACATAAACAGCATAAATAACAAGTGGAATTTAGGAGAAACATGGCCCATACAGAACGCTGTACCTCTACTCCTTAGAGCTAAACTTCCACTGTTTACTAACAGACCAGCTGCAATAGTGAAGGTGTTCTGTGGTTCATTAAAGGCAGCACCTTTTTCTCAGTCTGCACTCAATGAAAACAATGCACCAGAAGTAGACATTGAATGCAAATGGATACTTATAAAGCTTAAGTTCGAAAAAGCACTTAAACTCCACGTAAGGTACACTGCATTTTGCCACCACCAACCCTGCACATTTATGATCACTGACTTCTCCCCCAGAAGACTAACATGTAAACTTCAACTGTCTTGGACCACAGAAGAAACATCTTAAGACAAAATATCCAACTTTAGCCTAAGTAATGCATTAAGACTCTCAGAAGACCTTGTCATGTATTCCTCCAATTTAAAGTTAAGAGCATTCCTACACAATATGTAGTACTTACATACTTGAGACAACTAACTCAACTGATACAGATATTTTAATAAAAATATGACTAAATACTGGCACACTTAATATACATTCAGATAGCAAGAATGCAAACATTACTCTCATACAGATTCGTGGTGGTGCTGCGGTAGCGTTGTCGCCTCACAGTTAGACGTTGCCCGTTCCTTTCTCAGTTAGAGCGTTTTCTGTGTGGCGACATGCTTGAATGGGCGTTCCTTCGTTGAAGGTTGTGTGTTAGGCCCGGCAAGCCAGTACGTAAAAAATCTACTGCCAATCATTAGCAGACTGGAGTTCCGCTGTAGCGACCCCTAACCGGGAAAAGCCGAAAGACATAAACAAACTCTCATACAGATTCATCTTCATTCATTGATGGCAGTGTTTACCAAACTTCCCTGACATCTGTACGCAGACAGATGCTCTCCCTGTTATTTTCAATGACTGTAACTCAGTTGTTAAACCCTGGACATTTGAAGCACCTGTCCTGAAATGGTAGCTCTGTCCCTGACTCAGCACATGGTACATTTGAAGCTGAACTAGCCATTGAAGAACCCAAATAAAGTCCAGTGTTTGGGCCCTTCAGTCTTCTTTGCCTACTGCGTGACTCTGAGTAAGTCACTTAATGAGGCAATGCTCCTGGGGATCCCCTGAATGAGACAATGCTCCTGGGGCTCCCATGAATAATGAGACAATGCTCCTGGGGCTCCCATGAATAATGAGACAATGCTCCTGGGGCTCCCATGAATAATGAGACAATGCTCCTGGGGCTCCCCTGAACTGGGACACTTATGTCCAGCAGGTTTACCTTGTTAAACTAAAAAAAAAACAAAAAAATAAACTGGATTCCACTTCTCAATTGTAATAAACCAAATACTGCACTAAGTACTTTTATAACTTTTTAGAACCCTTACAAAGTAGACTATCCCCACTGAAACAAGACCCAAAGCTGCAGCATAGTTTTGGATCCCTCCAGATCTTTGGCAGGTGCTTAGGTATAGAGATACTGCAGGGAACTGGCAGAAAGCAAACTCTGATGGTAACAACAAAAATCAGCCTACTGCAACCTAAAACAAAAAGCACAAATTGCAACCTCTGCAGTCAAAGACACAGATATTAGAGCCCAGAGAAGTTCAAACATCCCTAGACATATCTGGAAGTCAGTCAAAACAATAACAAATAACACTGGGTCATCTGGAATCGAACCCAATACCCACAGACACAAATTTTCTCCTGGAAAGGCTGACACAGACAAACAACGTGCCAGAGACATGGACTAAAACTAAATGCCTAGAAATCCATAATAGTATCCTTCAGGAAGTTACCTACCCCCGGTAATTATCATATTGCCAACAAAATCCTAAGAAATGACCCAGTAGTCAGGGACTTGGGGATACACATAGATGGTAACCTAGCCTTTCGCCATCATGTGTCTACAGCGGTGAGGAAATTATTCTATGTTGCACAACTTATAAACAAAGGTATGGTATCTAAGTCCAAGGAAGTCATTGTTCCACTGTATTCGGCATTCATCAGACCTATCATTGAGTACAGTGCCCCTTTTGGTATGTACCTAGCCGGGCATATCCAACAACTGGAACTTCCACAGAGGTTCCTCACTAAAAGCATACAGGGCAGAAGTAATATGTCCTATGCAGATCACATCAAGGCCCTATCCCTGTATTCTGTCTCCAACAGGCTCTAGAAGAGAGATCTATGCCTGGCATTCAAGACATTGTCAGACCCCACCCTGAAGGACCGCCTTCATATCTGCAAAACAAACAGCACCAAATGTACCCATTCTAAAGACTTCAACCTTGCCAATGATATAAATAGGGAATGCGCGAGAGACAGGTTAGTATCTGAGACTACCCCTTCTTTAGAACAGGCTCCCCATGCAAGTAAAGCTGAGTGCCTCCCTAACCGAATTCAAGTAAATGTTTTACCTCCCAAGCCCCTGCTTACACTTATCAAGGGTACCAGAACTTGTCAGAGATTTGGGATGCATGGCTAGGCTTAAAAAGGCCCTTGTGGTCTTTAACCTTATGAGAAGCGAATTTTTCAGCAAGATAAAAACAACCCTGTCTCTTCATGCCCTAACTTCTCACATGCTATGGTTTAACTCTTCAGTCACACCTCCTACACAAAACAAAACAAAAATTCCATTGTCCAAGTGTTTGCCCTTCCATTATTCTACTTTAAGCGGATATCAAAACAAGTCAGAAACGTGCTAGAGAATGCAGACATTCTCAACCCCTCTGTGCACCACTAAAGCATGGTTTAAGCTGACAGTAGCAGCACGTATGTCTAAGCTACTAAGTCACGTCCACAGTTTAACTCTTACCACCAGAACTGTCCCTTATAGTTGGAAGCATTCCAGTACAGAACCTATCCATAAAACTAGAAATCCTAAAGACTTATTAGACTATGGACCAATTACTATTTGAGTAAACTCACTAGGATACTAGGATGCTAGGAAAAACTGCTGCAAAACCAGTTATTAGAATGCATTTACAAATATGACATCCTAGCTAAGAAATGACTTGGCTTTAGACTATGATATAATAGACAAACTGCAATATTCTGAGTGAGAGGTAACACCAGCATCACTGCCCAAGCAAAGATCTATGCTCGGTCAATGTACTCTTAGTATAAATCACAAAAAAGTCTAATGACTCAGGAGACAGCTCACTGTACTCCCATTACATATCTGAACAATGAAACGCCTCCCTAACACACTTAAAACATATGCCCATTACGTATCTAAACAATGAAACACCTCCCTAACACCTAAAACATACTCCCATTATGTATCTAAACAATGAAACTCCTCCCTAACACACCTAAAACATACTCCCATTATGTATCTAAACAATGAAACTCCTCCCTAACATACCTGAAACATACTCCCATTATGTATCTAAAGAATGAAACACCTCCCTAACACACCTAAAACATACTCCCATTATGTATCTAAAGAATGAAACGTCTCCCTAACACACCTAAAACATACTCCCATTATGTATATAAAGAATGAAACACCCCCGCTAACACACCTAAACGTGCTCCCATAACATATCTAAACAATGAGACACCTCCCTTACACACCTAAAACATACTCCCATTATGTATCTAAAGAATGAAACGCCTCCCTAACACACCAAAACATACTATTACATATCTAAATAATGAAACACCCCTGCTAACACACCTAAACGTGCTCCCATAACATATCTAAACAATGAGACACCTCCCTTACACACCTAAACATACGTTTGCGCACACCACTTTCTAAAACAACACCGAAGCTACATGTGGTTATGCATGTGCTTCCTTAACTGGGTAATACCATGTTCGTTTGTCAGGTCCTGCCCCCTGTCTCTTTATATCCAACCTTTCTACTGCTCCTCCTCAGTCACCTTCTCATCTTAATCCCAACTTTACATTTCAGTTTCACTTCAAAACTGCTTGTCAGCCCTAACAAAACAAAGGTAATGCTTTTTATGGTAATGCCATACCTGAACCAGATTCAGTCGTTTACACTCATGGCTGAACTTGAACTAGTTCATAGGTAGGTACTAGGCTATCGGCTCTAGGGCCTAAGTAAGCCTAGCCAACAAGGGTCCCTATCTTACGCCACCCAAGAAGGTTAATTTCCTGTGCTCCTGTCGAGCAGAGTCACAGAAGTGATCCCCGGGGTGTATTTCCTATTTCCCATCCACTCATCAAGATTTTTCTTGAAGAGTGCTAATGAGGAGCTTTGTTTGACATAGATGGGCACCTTGTTCCAGAGTATAGGAAGTCTCTGGGACAGGAATCTATCTCTCCAGCATGTCCTGTTTATTGTGGTGACAAGGTTTAGGTCCCTAGACCGTGTAGCTCAGAGGGATTGGGATTTCTTTAGGTGTAGCATGTCCAACAGCTCTGGGTTTAACATAGCTTTATATTTTAGGCAGAGATCTCCTCAGAGTAGGCGATATGCTATGGAGTAAAGCTGGAGTTTTTTGAGATGGTCCAGCATTTTGATTATAACCCATCAATAGTATACAAAAAGGGTTCAAACTTGAAAAAATGTTTGGAAAATACACAAATCACAAAACATGGGAGAATGTTTAAATGCGGTAGGTGTAAATATTGCTGTTATGTGTTTGAAACCACTGAATTAACAATTAATGGTATCAAGATTCGATTAAAAGAAAAAGCCAATTGCATCAGTCAAAAGATAGTATATTGTGCTTTATGTTGTGCCTGTACGGGGTTTTACGTAGGTAAAACAGAAAGGAAACTGAAGGACCGTATAGGAGAACATATTAGAGCTATACGTGATGGCAATGATATGAATGCCCTAGCGAAACAGATTAACACCCATACATCTCATTCTTTTAAATTCGTTGTTCTAGATGCCTTCAATTTGGATGCCAGGGGTGGTGCATGGCAACCACTATTAGAAAAACCTGAACTACAATGGCAAATAGGATTGAATGCGCATAACTGGCCAGGATTGAACGATGCAATTTCAATTGCCAGCATTTTAAAGTTAAAATCTCTTGTTAGATAATTTGTTTCGCACGTCATTTGTTCAGGTTGCTAGGGCACACTTATAAACACACACACTATATTTACTTTTGTTCCTTGTATACTTCTACATTTTTAACAACCATTACATTTTACATACTATTTACTATACATTTTACACAACCAGTTTCATTCCCAGCTCGGCCTGTTTTTTAGAGTACAGCTTTTACATTTTAGTTGGTTTTATATTTATTTATTCTTCATGTGTACCTTCGGGTTCGTCAGCAGGTACGTTATATACATCTCACATTATTATTAATACATCAATATTTATATTAATTCTAGTATTGGCATATTGCTTGATTTTATTTAGTGGCTATATTTATATTTCATATCTATATTTATCATTACTTATTTACATTATTTATTTATTTATCGATGTACTACTAACTAATCATTTATTAATTATTGAAGGTACTGTATTTACTATATTTACGTATACAATATCATAATTAATTAATTAATCAACTACATATCATTTGAATTTTTAATTTATTACGATAGTACCGCATTTTGCACTTTAACATTAAATAAATAGTCATTTATACATTATAAGTACATTATAAAAAAAAAATAAAAAATTATAGGAATAGTAGTGATATTCAATGTTAGGTTTAGGGTTCGCTAGACACAGGTTCATCAATGTCACACACATTACACATAGTATTCATTTTTACACCTTCATTTCGGGTGTTTCAATGGTTTTCCTTCTAATAACATCTTTACAAGTCTATTCTTAGATTTTTTATCATCCATACATAAAAAAAAAAAAAAAAAAAAAAAAAAAAAAAAAAAAAACATTTTTTTTGGAATAATAATTAATAGGAATGAGCATGTTGAAAGTTTGCACAGTTTGCCATCGTATGCGGTATGATAGATATAAAATTGACGTTATTCACACGCTGACAAAAGGTTGACTAAGAAATACATGTAATAGAGTTTGTTCCAGCATCTGTTGTAGCAGGTTTTTACGAATGTAATATTAGTGCATTGTGAACGAAATTTAAGAGTTTTTCATGCATATAAATGCAATGTTCTTAATACAAACTCAGTATTTTCAGTATAATTTATTTTTAAACATTTCATTATGTTTTACTGAGTACATAAGAACAACTTGTGTTTATAAAGTTAATTTTGAGTATTCACGAATGATTTTGAAGGTTGGGCTTATGGTAGAAAGCAGCTAATGTGTATTACATGATTATCAGATGTTATTAGCTGATCCATAGGATGTAACTTTTTTGGTACATTTTTTAGGCTACATTGTTTCTTTAATGAATTAATTGCAAAGTATGTATTACATCACCAAACTAGTGTATTTAGTTAACAGGAAGTGATGTTTTTACTTGTTTGAAAAAGTTTGGCAATCCCCAAACGAAAGCGCTTACTTGATTTGGATGTTACATGATTTTGATGTTTGCATTTTATGGTTATTTTATTCATTTTGAAGTAAAACTACTATATTTTTCAGCCAGTCTGTGTTTTTCTACATATTCGTTTTTCTGGGTTTTTGGTTTCATTTGTGCTCTTAGAGATCTCCTCAGAGTAGGCGATATGCTACAGAGTAAACCTGGAGTTTTTTGAGACGGTCTGCGTAGGGCATCTGTTTGAGGCCAGTAATCCTCTTTGTGAGGTACTTCAGTGACCTTTCCAGCTGCTGCAGATGTTTTGTGAGGTACAGTTCAAAAGGGGCATTGTACTCTATAATGGGGCTAATGAATGCCGAGTAGGGGGGAACAATGACCTCTTTTTTCCTGGATGAGAACCCTTTTGTGATGAGGTGTGCCACATAGAAGGATTTCCTGACTACTGTGGTGATGTGATTATCAAAGGAGAGACTACTGTCCACATGGGTCCCAAGGTTTCTTATCACATGTTCGGTGTTAAGTAGACTGCCATTTATATGGTAGTTCATGGGTACAGAGTTTTTACCAGAGGGGAAGACAATGCACTTTTTGGCATTGAGCTTGAGGCCATGCCTCTGACACTAGGCATCTGTCTCAGTGAGACCCTTCTGTAGGATGTCCACATCATTTGGGGACTCAACTATGGCTCCTAGTTTGCAGTCATCTGCAAACTTCAATATCCAGAGGCCTTCTGTGTTAGCCTGTACTTCAGAGAAGTAGATACCAAACAGGAGAGGTCCCAGGACTGAACCCTGTGGTACTCCACTTGTCACTGGTTTGAAGTCAGATTTGGAGTCTGCAACTTTTACAGTGTGGGTTCTGTTAGTGAGCCATTTGGCAAGCCATCTTGTGACGTTGGGATTTATACCTAGTTTAGTGAGTTTAACTATAATTCCAGAATGGGGGATGGTGTTGAAAGCCTTGGCGAGGTCTAGATAGGCTGTGTGAACCACCTTACCCTCATCTATGGCTTTGGTGACTGCCTCAAAGAAGTCAATCATGTTTAGAAGGCATGATCTGCCTTTCACAAACTGAAATGGGTGGGGTCCAAAGTTTGGAGGTTACCAAAGTCTTTGTTTATGAGTTCCATGATGATACGTTCCATGGCTTTGCAGACCAGGCTCGTCAGGCCAATAGGGTGATAGTTCCCAGGATCAGTGGTGGCTCCCCCTTTGTGGAGTGGGATAACTGTTGCTGTGTGCCATTCAGTGGGCACAAAGCCTGACTTGAGACTATGATTGAACATGGTGCTTAGGTGGGGAGCCAGTTCGTTCTGAAGTCCGTGTAAAATGCAGCCTGGGATGTTGTCCGGTCCCATGGATGCTGTGTTTTTGGTTTTAGAGAGTGCAGCTTTTACCTGCATAGATGTGATTACAGGGACTCTGCATTCTTCCTGTATAGATATGGGCCCTTTAGGGGGTGGGGGGGGGAGTAAAGTTAGCACTGAACCTATCTGCCAGGATGTTGGCAATATCAGTTGGTTCTGTAATTTTCATGCCGTTGTGGTGTAACTCAGAGCAGATCTGGGTGTTGCAATTGAAATTCTTGACATAGCTAGAGAATACATTGTGGTTGCCCTTAGAATCAGTGGCAATTTTGTTTTCGCTGCTAGCTTTGGAGGATCTTATAAAGGATCTCAGCTTCTTACTGAGGCTGACCAGGGAGCTCCTCCACTCATGGGATTTTACACTCTTTTGCAACAGATTCTTCTTTCTGTTGTAGTTTGTTTATGGCAGGGGACCACCAGATTGGCTTCCTTTATTTGGAGGATAGCATCTTGGTTCTGTTTGGGATAGCATGATCCGTGCACTCATGTAAGTGCTTATAGATTGCATTTGTGTAGGATTCAGTAGTTGTAACTGTATTGCCCATCTGCATAGGTGTCATGAAGTTCACCACTTCTGTCTTAAGAAGCATGAAGTTGGATTTGGAGAAATTTTTTACCGTGGTTTCCTTAATGGTGGGTGGGGGTGGGATGCAGATATCTAGGGTGGTTGGCTTATGGTCAGATCTGACCAACGAGGAGTTGACTTCAGGTGTGGAACACTGGTCACTCATGTTGGTAATGACCAGGTCTAGGATATTGCTGCCCCTGGTGGGGGGTGTGGATAAGTTGATCCAAGGCATTGGAATTTATGAATTCCAGAAAGCGTTGAGTGAAGGAGTTAGTACATGAGTAGTTTTCCCAGTTAATGGTGGGGTAGTTGAAATTGCCCATTATTAGGGTGTTTGGTTGAACCCTAATATTTTCCAGTGTATCAAGAAAAGAGGAGTGGGAATCCTGGGGCATGGTGGGGGATCTGTAGCAAGCTACAATTTGGATTGCAGTTTTGCCCAGAGTTAATTGCACTTGGATAACCTCGGATGCATTATGCTGCGCAACTAGCCTGGAGGTGTGGATATCCTTAATGAATATCGACACACCTCCGACTTTGGTGCTTTGGTCCAGGTTAGATGGCCAAAAAGTGTGGTATGAGTTATAGCCTGGTAATGCAGGGGTGCTCTCTAAAGCCTTGAACCAGGTCTTGGTCACTGCACAGATATCGATGTTCTCCATTTTAAGGAGTGCCTCGAGTGAGTGCATTTTGAGATTTAGACTTCTAGCATTGAGTAGCATTACTCTCAGTTTTTGCTTGTCTGTTCCTGTTACAGTGGTGAATTTGTCATTTGAACCTTGTCTAAAAAAGGCACTATAGGGGCGGCAAGACCCTAAGCCAGTATCTGGAATCCCACGGGTGACAGGTGCAGGCCATCTCTGGCAAAGCATCATGGTCTGTCGACCATGTCGTCCCAAGCAGATAGATACTGAATCCCCTTAGAATTACATCAGAAGCTTAGCCAATTGTTGAAGTCAGTTAATTTTATCCTTGTACTGCGGTATCATTCTGGGCAATGGCAGGATGCTACTCAAAGCTAGGGTCATACCTGCCTGGGCTACAAGATCGGAGAGCTCTTCCATGTCTTTTTTCATGTAGTCCAGGGAGGTATGTCTCAGGTTGTCCACACCAACATGGACAATGACAGAGTCATATTTGTACTTGTTGTGGAGTGACCTGAGTGCGTGGATTATGTGGCAAATTCTGGCACCCGACAGGCAGCTGAAAGTAACCTTCTCCTTGTTTAGCCTGGTGAGTGGGACATCAGTGTGCCTGACTGTAGGGTCACCTGTGACTAGTGTGTTGGTATGTTGTTTTGCCTTATGTGCTGTGGTTTATTGGCACACTGAGTCTGTGGGCTACGTGTCATTTGGGATGTGTTGGAGGTTGGAGGTTGCTTGCGCTTCTGCTTTGGAGGGCTCTGTTGCTTGAGCAGATTATTACTGAGAGTCTCAGCAAATGTTTTTGTGCTTCTATGTGCGGATTTTGGTGGTGTAGGTTTAGTGGGACTATGTGGTGAGTGTGGTGTAGTGCAAGTGTTTACCTTCTCCTCTTGACTTTCAAGTTCAGTCTTGGTTGAAGAGAGCTTTACCTCCAGTTTGGCTAGATAAGTGCATTTCTCACAGGTTGTGGTGTTGGGTGGTAGGAGGAGAGGGTTGTCTGTGTACATGCGGCAATTGCTACATTGCTCCAAGATGCCCAGATTCATCAGATAGACAGGAGAGAACACTGGGAGTGACCCTTGGACATGCCGGAATAAAAAACTACTTTCCTCTAGACAAGTGAGGAAAGTGAGTATAAGAGATGTTTTTCTCTAAGCAAGTGAGGAATGTAAGTACAAAAACTGTTTTCCCTAGGTAAAGAGGAAGGTTGAGTGCTGTAGTAATATGAAGCTTATTTAGTGCTAACAGCAAGTTCTGAACAAGTGATGAGCATGAATAAGTAAATTCAAGTGCTAAAACTAAGAATCTGTACCTGGATCTTGTGGTAGATAGGCTACCTAGTGCTTACCACTCCCACTGATAAGCTAGAAGGCTTCCCTCCAACACAGAAAGGCTTGTGGGGCTCAGAAGCGTACAAACAGTCCTGGATACAGCAAATCTGTATCTGGACTAGACTAGTTACAGGAAAGGTGAGAAACAAGTGCAAATGTGGGCTTTTAAACCAGAAAGTTGAAAGAGATAGAATAACTGCCAAACGGTCAATAAACTACAATTTCTGGGCTAGAAACCACTCTTGTGGTAGATAGGCTACCTAGTGCTTACAACTCCCACTGATAAGCTAGAAGGCTTCCCTCCAGCACAGAAAGGCTTTGGGGGCTCAGATGCTTACAAAGTAACCCCTATTAAATTACTAGGGATTCAAATAGACAACAGCATGAAATTCGATCTGCATATACTTCAAGCTATTAAGAAATAGGGTCCCCTTAGAGTGTCAAACTGTACGGAATTGATACAGCAAGGAAATCGCTTGCTCCACTGCCTTACTACCATCCATTCCTTATGCTTCTGCTATCCTTAATTAATATAAATACAAGACTAAAGACCACATTGACTTCTTGTTACAATAAAGTTGCAAAATTTGCTACCAGTGCTACACATAGCTCCCACCCCTGCAAAAACAACTAATCTGGTTAGATCTAAACAACTGCCTCATATTCTGTAAGGTACTCCATTGCATTGTCCAGATAAATGCCATGCAGTAAAAAATATTCTACTGCCTTATGCTCCTGCAAGGGATGTCCGATGCACCAAAAAATTCCTCCTACGTTCTACTGAATCTAACAACTCATTAGGAGACTTACTACACTCCTGCCATGTATCCAAACTGTGGAATGCTATTCCTACAAAATTAAGTATGATAGACAAACCATCCTGCTTCAAAATAAAGATCAAAAAATTCCCTAAACTGATCCAGGGCATGCTCACCCCCAGGCTGAGAATTTCTGCCATGATGACCTCACTCTCTTCCCTAATCTTCGGAAATCCTTCCACTTTCTTGTCCAAGATACCCCCCCCCCCCTTTACAGCCTCTCTGATATATAACCATCTCACTTCACACCTTGAATGTCACTGCTCCATTCTGTCTTTCTATAACATGATATATTTGCCTCTCGAATCAACAGCTCATGTCCTCTTTTAGTCTCCTTCACATTACGCACACTCTTTCTCACAAGCACTTTTTAACAGTCTCCCTCACCTGATTTTCCTTCTACAAGCCTTTCACTAACTCCCATGCTTAATACTCCAACATATATTTCTCTCTCTCACATGCATCGATAGTGTCATACATTAAATCAATGACTTATCTTAATGCAAAGATCCTTGCTGCCTGTGTAAAATCTGTTACAAGTGACTACCTTCCAGATCAGATGGACTGTATGAACCTGTCCTTTATCAATCTGTATACACCAATTCTATCAGCCCTGTATGTTATTGTAACTCATGAATATAAATATTATGTCCTCTGTATAATTATACTGCAAACAATATTGTTCTGAAATATGACACTTAATTACGAACATTATATAATGGAACTTTACTCCCCAGGCCTCTGCTGAAAATGGGTTACACCCAGTCAGACTTTCCCAGTCAACAAAGGACAAACACTGAATATAAATTGTTCTTTCTGACCTTCCCACTTTGTAGATCACCTCCAGACAATTTCCAACACTCTCTTACACCCAAGATCAGTGTCAGTAAGTACCACAGTATTCTTATCCTTAACTATCCTTCACTTATCAGTGATACAGCGTCTCTCCCTCTTGTAGCTTTTACTACTGTCTACCTGTTGACTAATGTTTCATACTCATTAACTTAGTTTTATTTATTCTTAACATCTATGCTGTAACCATCCTTACTCATGTCTTATAAATCATATCTAAATAAATAAATCTGTGATGCAGAGGGGAAAGGTCATATCTCAGGAGCATGCATGCCTTTAAAAAGTGAATCACTCCTTGTTGCTTAACACCTTACACAACGCTGGCTCGGGTGACTCAGCACTGCCTTTGCTCTTAGCATATTTACAAAACAACATTTACTGTTCAGCTGGGCAGTCTTACTTCTGCCAGTGAAATATCCTCAGCTGGAAACCTACAATGATATTTTCTTGGCTGTCTACTGTTCTCAGTCTTTCTAAGTAGCCTTCTTATAAGAACTTGACTACTGATAGCATTATTTTTCTTACATCAGATAGGTCATTCACTGAACTTCAAGAAAATCTACAAAATTACTTTAATATGGAACTTGCTAGCAAATGTGGATGCTGTTATTAACTAAAGAAAGTAGCTGTTTCAGATACACTAATGACTCAAAGCCAGTCACATATCACAGTCACGTGACAGTGAAATGAGGACCTAGGCAGGGTAATGAACTGCCCCCCTCCTGCACATGGCCATACCAGTATCCCATTACTTGGCTGTCTGTCTTCAGTTACCATAAAAGGCTGTTCAAAACTGTCAATGTGAATACTATTTCTTTTTTTTTTTTACTTCTACAGTAATCACAGATATTTGGATTTAATTTAAAACTGTTATTTCAAATTTTACTGAAAAATGCTAACAGCCATTTGCTAAACAAAACAATCTCACACTGAAAATCGACGTAGCATGAGCAACAGTAAACAACTCCAACTCTTCCCTTGAAACTCACAATTCTGAAAATGCATCTGGAAGCCTATTAAACTACAAGACGTGCTGAGACTCTTGGTCAAACAGCAGATAGCAAAGCACTAATTAGCATCTATGTGAAAGGCACATTAATTAAAATAAACGAATAAAGCATTTTCTAACAGTGTGGGATGTAAGTGTCCCCTTTTTAGGAGCAGTCTAGGAGTGTTGTCTGGTCACAAAGCAGATAAATGAAGGCTGATGAAATCAAACCCTGCACTACAAAAGCAGCTCATAGTCTTTCTCATCCAAAAAGACTGTTGCAGCCAAACACAGTGCATTTCACACCTTTGAGCCTGAAAAAAGTCAGGGTTAAATAAAAATGTATTGTCTGTTAAAATATTGACATCAAACTCTTATACTCATACTGTC